>NC_142931.1:105038708-105056208 GCF_046866305.1 Octopus bimaculoides | reverse complement strand
AGAAAGATTGTCGATTCGTCAAGGAATATGGATATTGATAGCCTGCCTGTCTTCCCTATCACTAGTGATGAATTTTATGTCTAACTATCGTTTCAGGCAGATTGACGGATCAAAACCATTCTTTCTTCCCAAGCGTTCCCGTCCTCCACGAAACATTTGAAGTCTTCTGTTTGTAACTTGACATCACCAGAGAGTTGATCAATGTATGCCATTCTGGGTCGCCCAGCATAAGAATTCTCACGGCTTAGGATCTACAGAAAGAGCTCACTCACTAAGCTGTCTTTTCTTAGATAGCAGTGACCAACATATCTCCCTCTCAAACGAATGAAAATGAATGATGTAGCGTTCACTTTGCATGCGAAAGGCACCGGGTTCGATCCCTGTGAACTCCAGAGCATTTTTTGAATGCTACGAATACGTGGGAATTAACGAGAACGAATGAAAGAACGAATGAAAGTGAATCTCAGTGGCAAAGCGTTAACTTTGTATATAAAAGGGCACCGGGTTCGATCCCTAGCATCTCTGGAGCACTTTTTGAATGCCACAAATTACCTGTGAATTGACGTGTACAGTAATCCGTAGACTATCGCGGGTGTTACGTTCCAAAACACCCCGCGATAGAAGAAAATCCGCGAAGTAGAAACAGTACGATACTGTACATTTTTAAAATCATTTTAATAATTTGTAAATATTTATTTTATAAATGCAAAACACCACACACTCGCCTCCCGAGTTTCGTTTTCCATACAGTATGTGCGATTCTTTGTTTACTCCTCTACGGTAAATTACGTATTTTCTCTTAATATATTTTAATTAATGTGTTATACAGTGCAGTACTGTATTGTATTTTTGTTCATTAATTTATTAATTTTTAGGCGTGAAAATGCTTATTTTATCACGAAATAATTAAAATCTAAAGAATATAAATACCTATCGGCCGCAGAAACCCGCGATATACTGAGGAGTCCGTGATATAAATTTACATATATTAACCAGAAAAATCCGCGATGTGCTGAGGGCGCGATGTGGCAAGTGATTACTGTATATCGCATATACCGGTGCTGTGAGTAAAGCTAGGGTGACGAAACAAAACTTCAGCAAACTTCAGAGATATGAAAGTCAGAATTGTTTGCATTCAATAACTATACTCTACAATGCTTTCGCAATGCTAATGCTAGACTGAACACTTGAAGAAATCTGCAATTTAGACATCAAGACCCGAAAGATACTAACAATGGCTGATAACTTCCACACAAACAGAGACAAAGGAGGAATGGAGACAAACGATAAGATCAGTCTAGACAGCCTTTGAGTGCCAGATCGTGCAACTTAGACAACACCTATTAAGAAGTAAAAAGAGGAATGAATACATTCCGTATATAGTCTACATCTATTCCGTGTGAACCATGAATGATTGGATTGGCCTACTTAAACAGGGACTAGGTAGAAGAGCACTCGTCGTACCAGCAGTAAGTTATGCATGGGTACATATCCCGCAAACTTGAGAATACTAACAATATTGACAAAAATAGTAGCCTCTTCTAGACCTGTGATAAGTATATCACATCTCACCTAGAAGGATATGTCTTTGCTATCCAAGAATAGGAGATTGTTACTAAATACTTGATCAACAAGGGGAAATGATGCTTCTAGACATCCATGTTGTGATAGAAAACGTCGGTTGTACCATACAAAGGTGGACTGAAAAGTTCAATGGCTGACTATGGAGTGATGCTAGAGCTGTAAAATCTTGCATGCATTAATTTCATTAATTTCTTATTAATAATTTCATTGTTTCTTTCTAATGTGGAAATTAATGCATGCAAGATTTCACAGCTCTAGCATCATTCCTTCATAGTCACTTATAAGATTTTCAGCCCACCCTCTTAGTCTCACTGCGTGGCACCTTGGGCAAGTATCTTCTAGTATAGCCTCGGGCCGACCAAAGCCTTGTGAGTAGATTTGGTTAGCCTTGTGAGTGGAAACTGAAAGAAGCCCGTCGTATATATATGTATATATATTTATGTGTGTCTTTGTGTCTGTATTTGTCCTCCCACCATCGCTTGACAACCGATGTTTGTGTGTTTACGTTCCCGTAACTTAACGGTTCGGCAAAAGAGATTGATAGAATAAGTACTAGGCTTACAAAGAATAAGTCCTGGGGTCGAGTTCTTTGACTAAAACTCTTTAAGGCGATGCTCCAGTATGGCCACCGTCAAATGACTGAAACAAGTTAAAGAATAAAAGAATAAAAGAATACGGTGATCAAAGCAGTACTACCTCTTCAATTAGAGACTATACTAGCTCCAGTATATCTTGCCTTTTTTTTTTAATTTATAGCAATAGAATTCCATTCATACCAGTAGCTATCCCAAAATGTCCGCAAGACACCATCTTCCCAAGAGACTTGATATTGTTGCTAAGACAAACTACATTGCTATACACAGGAAGAATTTCTCTGATGAGCATACCAAAGGCATATCAGGAGTAAAATGTATCTGTACCTTTAAAAATAAAGAATACCAGTGGAACATTCCAATAAAAACAATAATCCAGCGAAAACACAATCGGCCAAATATTCTCTGGGGAAGGGAACGAAAATCAGGTACTATTGTAGAGGTTAGCTGCCAGGTAGATGTGATTGTTTCGTTAAAAACTGGAGAAAAGGAAAACATCTAATTAGAAACTTACAACTCTGATATCCAGAATACAAATTTTCATATGTACCTATTCTCATATGTGCACTAGGTTGTGTAACAACAGTTTTGCATACAAACCTAGGAACAAAGCAAAACTGATTCGCATTTACATACATACATGGTGGTTGTCTACTCCTTACACAGAGTTTGACCACCTCCTGTACCTACAGCTTAGCCCCTTCATGGCGTCTGATGTGGCTTTTTAAACCAATGTTCTGAAACAACACCCACACAGATTGCACCTCTGATTTGAACTACCAATACTTGCAGATAAGTTCTGCTCATTGTGGATCCTAATATGTCTTTTAAGACCCACATTGGATTTGCAAGCCTTCTGGCATACACTACATTCAAACGTGTGCACAGACATATAGTCAGAATAGTTGGTTGAAGTTTGTTTTCCATGGGTTCGCAGGTGAGAAGGCCAGCCAAAGACAGGCATGGTCTGTCACAGACTGTGCACATGAAAAGGTCCTTGTCATTCACCTTCTCGATCTTTACATTCTTCCTTAAATATACATACACACACACACATACACACACACACACACACACACACACACACACACACACACACACACACACACACACACACACACATACACACACACACATATATATAGATATACAGGGTGATTGAAAAGTAACTCTCCATTTTAAAATACTTATAATTTTTTTTTGTTTACTATAATTTTTAGAAAATAATGAATATGTGAAGAAAGCGTATAGCATGGAGTTTTATTTAAAATTCGATACAGGCACCAGCATTCGCCACCAGCTTCTCAAGCCACCCAGGAACTGCATCAACTGATTTCATCAGGAACTCTTATGGGATGGAAGATATAACTTCTCGTATTCGCCCTTTAAATTCTTCTAGAGTCGTTGGTTTGGTAGACTTGCTCCTTTAACCAACAACAAAGAAAAAAGTCACAGGGTGTCAATTCAGGGCTTTTGGCCGGCCAATCATGCGGACCTCGACGAATTGGAAGGCCGAACGCTTCTTCGAGCATCAGCTACAGATCCTGTAGTCATGAGTCTTGCATGACAATTCTTGATCGTCTTTGCATCAACTTGTGCATGTCTTCTTCTAATGGTCCTCCACCATCTTTGCGTTTGAACAACTGGTCTCCAAATTTCGTAACGTGCCGCTAGCTGGGCACGCTCCTGCACAGTAAGATGTCGAGCCATATTTGTAGGGCTTCTAAATTTCTAACAAGATAATCGATCTGCAAAAAAAAAAAAAAATACAACAACATAGAATCAATTCCTATACATTAAAGAATATACACGACAAATTTGAGGAAAAAATTATAGTTAATAAATAAATTGTAAATATTTTAAAATAGGGAGTTACTTTTCAATCACCCTGTACACACAGGCACACACACGCAGGCACACAAACACACACACACATATATGTAAATATATATATATATATATATATATATATATATATATATATATATATATATATATATATATATATATTCTTTTATTATTTTATTTGTTTCAGCCATTCGACTACCGTCATGTAGGAGGATCACCTTTAGTCGAACAAATCTATCCTAGGACTTATTCTTTGTAAGCTTAGTACTTATACTATCGGTTTCTTTTGCCGAACCGCTAAGTTACGGGGACGTAAACACACCAACATCGGTTGTCAAGTGAGGGTGGGTGGACAAACAGGCACAAACATATACATACATATACACACACACACACACACACACACACACACACACACACACACACACACACACACACACACATATATATATATATATATATATATATATATATATATATATATATATATATACGACGGGCTTCTTTCAGTTTCTGTCTACCAAATCCACTCTCAAGGCTTTGGTCGGCCCGAGGCTCTAGTAGAAGACACTTGTCCGTCCAAGGTCCCACGCAGTGGGACTGAACCTGGAATCATGTGATTGATAAGCAAGCTACTTACCACACAGCCACTCTTGTTTTATATATATAAATAAATATATTAGATAGAGAGATAGCGAGCGAGCGAGCGAGAGAGAGAGAGAGAGAGAGAGAGAGAGAGAGAGAGAGAGAGAGAGAGAGAGAGATAGAGAGAGATAAAGAGGGAAGGAGACAGACAGAGAAAGAGCATGGATGTGTGATAAGCAGTTTTCGTCTGGTTTGGTTTCATTGCATGCTACCTTCGTCATTTATATTCTATCAGAATTCCAATCAACTATTTATTTGAACATTGAATAATCCAAACTTCTTAAATATGTCTTGTACACGCACTCTCACATGCGCACACGCATGCACGCACGCAAAAACGCGCGCGCGCGCACACACAATTTTTGCTCTACTTTAGAACACTGAGCATTCAGTATACATTATATGAATATACGTATATTGGTTTCAAATTTAGGCACGAGGCCAGAAATTTCGAAGGTGGTGTCAAGCTGATTACTTCGACCCCAGTGTTCAACTGGCACTTATTTTTATCTATCCCGAAAGGATGAAAAGCAAAGTCAACCTTGGTGGAATTTGAACTCCGAACATAAAAACGGACGAAATACCGCCATGCGTGTTGTCCGGCATGCTAACGATCCTGCCAGGTCACTGTATATACATACATACATATATATAATTATCTATCTATCTATCTATCTATCTATCTATCTATCTATAGATACACACACACACACATTACTCCTTTACTTGTTTCAGTCATTTGACTGCAGCCATGCTGGTGCACCGCTTTTAGTCGAACAAATTAACTCCAAGACTTATTCTTTGTCAGCCTAGTACTTCTATCTGAGTCTTTTGCCGAACCGCTAAGTTACGGGGACATAAACACCCCAACTTAGGTCGCTAAGCGATGGTGGGGGGAATACACACACACACACACACACACACACGCGCACATACGACGGGTTTCTTTCAGCTTCTGTCTACCAAATCCGCTCACAAGGCTGTGGTCGGCCCGAGGCTATAGTAGAAGACACTTGCTCAAGGTGCCACGCAGTGGGACTGAACCCGGAACCATGTGGTTGAGAAGCAAGCTTCTTAACATACAGCCAGCCTGTATATAATAGATGTCATTAAATATGACTGAGGATGTTAGAACACCTACACTGCTTGAAATAAGAGCTGAAGGACTCTGTTGCTGCTGTCAACGCGCATAGAATTGTATACATACATACTGGCAGCGGCTATCATGTATGTATACAATTTTATGCGCGTTGACGGCAGCAACGGAGCTCTTCAGCTTTTATTTCTAGCAGTGTAGGTGTTCTAACATCTTCAGACATATTTAATGACATCTATTTGTTTTCCTTTTTGGTGAAACTCTGCTAGCTGCCTACCTCACGTAATTACACACACACACACACACACACACACACACACACACACACACACACACACACACACACACACACACACACTCACACACACACACATACACACACACACACACCAATGTTTGTTTTCATGTTCAGTTATAGTAAAAAAAACAATTTTATATGAATCTGAAGGGTTACTCCATACATTTTGTAGAGTACGAATTTATTATTCTGTAATAATACTGACAGTGACTTCGAAGTTTCGGCCAGCTAACCTATCATCAGACTGACCGATGATAGCTCATCTGGCCGAAACGTCGAAGTCACCGTCAATACTATTCTTGTTAAAGAATAATATATAAATGTGTGCGTGCGTGTGTGTGTGCGTGTGTGTGTTTGTATGTGTGTGTATGTGTGCGTTTACATATACATATACATATGCTTTTCTTCTTTCTCTCTCTGTCTATTATGTTTTTGTCGACAGTTTCCCCAGTTTCATCAGTTTCTTAAATTTCTTCAGTTTCTCCAGTTACCCCCTCTCTGTCTCTCTCTGATTCTTTGTCTATCTCTTTCTCTCGGCCTGTCTCTTTCTCTCGGTTGGTTTCTTTCTCTCTGTCCTGTTGGCCTCTCTATATTAAACGTTTCCACCTTGTCTTTGACAATTAACCTCAATTCATTCGCACCCTAATAACTGTCTTCAATTAATTCGCACCAAAATGACTATTAATTCGCAATAAAATCAATTCGCAATAAGATTAATTCGTGATAAAATAACCGGCCTCAATTCTCACCGAAAATAACTGACCTCAATTAATTCCCACCAAAATTACTGGCCTCAATTCATTCCCACCAACACAACCGATCTCAGTTAGTTCCCACCAAAATAACTGACCTCAATTAATTCCAACCAAAATAAACGACCTCAATAAATTACCACCAAATAACTGACCTCATAATAGCCTACCAGAATATCTGACCTCAATAAATGCCTGCCAAAATAACGACTGACCCAACAGTCAGTGAACACTCGATCTGCCAGAAACAGCAATCAATTGCCATCTCATTTATACTACACTCTTCAGTCTTAAAGAATAGACACATCAAATAATAGTCCTACACATATCTCTCCTAGTAAGATGGTATGGTCATGTTTGGAATGCCTTTTAATCTTAGATCTGCCTGAGAGGGTTGGCCTGAGTCTAAACGACAGCAGAAACGGATACAACAACAATAGCAATAACTTCATGCTTGCTTTACATGTCACTTAGCAAACGTCTCCTTACCTAACCTCATTCTCTGTCTATATCCCTCTCTCTCCCTCTCTCTCCC
This sequence comes from Octopus bimaculoides, assembly GCF_046866305.1. Taxonomy (NCBI): domain Eukaryota; kingdom Metazoa; phylum Mollusca; class Cephalopoda; order Octopoda; family Octopodidae; genus Octopus; species Octopus bimaculoides. Next base: position 105,048,857 of record NC_142931.1, on the reverse strand, counting down.
CCTTCTTTTTCTCACTCACATTATTTACACGCTCTCACTCTTACTTTACCTCTTCTCCCTATCGTCCCTCTCCCTTCAAAGCTTTATCTATTTATTACATCAGTAACAACATCAAAAATATAGAAAGCCAAGCGAATGTGTTACTGAATCACTCGACTGAAGATTAAATTACACGAATGCAGTCGAAATATTTAAAGCAGGGGCTTGTTGCTGTTACGGTTATTGTTGTTGTTATTGTCGTCGATGTCAGCTCTGATTGCGCACACCTGGTGATCAAAGCAATTCCAGCTCTTCTATTAGAGACTACAACCAGCTCCAGTATATCCTGCCTTCTTTATCTAAGGCAGTAGAGTTTCATCTGTGAGACTCATCTGTTTGTTTCTAGCTGGCGGGGCGATTATCTAGAGGCTTACAGTACTTAAGGTAGATTTTTCCTTTTCAGTCCAAGTGCATCGTCATTCTTGGGGTCCTGCCAAAAATAAATAACAGTGTCGCAAGATGTTATATTTGCAACTCGAAACCATGATATTCTATAGTTAAGTTAGCGTTAACAAATACAATATCTAGAACAGTTAATCACATAATCAGAAATAATTATGAGATGACAAAAATAAAATATTAGTAAATACAACAATATTATTTTAATTATTTCGGCAAGCAGGGGAGATAACTTTAGACATGTTTCGGTCTTATTAGAAACACAGACTTAACTGCATTTGCTTTCATTCTTCAGGTCCTTCAAAAAGTAACAGACAAAATATAGTGGGAATGTCTATCCGATCAGTAGAAATGCTAGAAATAGCTGTCATATCTCTCTCAAATGTCACTTTACCCTCTTAAAAGGGAAGGAAACATTAGTTAATATAAATCTGCTCCCAAAGAACTGACTTGGGGCTGAACAAAACCAAAACCAAAAAAGACAACTAAAAAAACATCGATGTTTGTCAAAGCATTATATTTCGATCAAAATGTATTGATGACAAGGTTCTAGACTAAATTAGGGGAATGTCTGGCAGGTAAACCGAGCATGATGAAGCTCTAAGCAGACACTAAATTGTAATTGTCCATTTCTTGGTGATGTGCTCTCTTAAAGTTGGGTATATTCTAGAAACAAGGCTCCTTTCATTGTATTCCAAAAGTAATTAGCTAGGGAAGTTGGGGATATGAAAACAGACCACCACTCCATATGTCATCGAGTTCCACTTCATAAAGTCTACCCTCCAACGCCCTCAACACAACCCCCACCACACTCCCATCACCACACCCATCTCAAAACCTTCCCAACAACAACAACTACATCGATGACCACAATGACAGCAACAACAATGATAATAGTTTCTAATTTAGGCTCAACGCCAGCGATTTTAAGGGGTAGAGGTTAGTCACTTACATGGACCGGTACTTTGACTGGTACTTTGTTTTATCGACCCATGTAAGGAGGCGAGCCAAAGTTGACCCCAGCAGGATTTGAACTCAGAACATAAAGAGTCGGAACACATATCAAGGCATTTTTCCCGACATTCTAATGATTCCGCCAATGTAGTACATAAGCGAAGATACACTAGCGAGAAAACACTCGGCACAGTATCAAGTGAACAAATGACCACAGGGTTGAAGAAGAGAAGAAAACTTGTTGAGGGATTCTTTCGTATTACAAATTAAGTTATTTCAAAAATAGTTCTCCAAAGGAATTGAATCAAGGGTTAGTTCTAATTAAAACAAAATAGACAAAAATCATTCAATTATGTGCTATTTGGATAGTAGGACACCACTCTTAAGACACAGGAGGTATACAAGATTTAATTAATTTAATAGGAATTGAACAGTAAATAATAAATATGGATGTTGTGATGGGGAAAAACAATTGCAAGGACAGAATATAGATTGTCAGAACAGAAAATATGGGTGTGAGAATAAAAGACAAACAAAACACATAAACTGTAAACTCGCTGATTTAGGATACTAAGTAAGATATCTAGGAAGCCTTTATGATTTGCAGAGAAGACATTTAAGCGACTTTAAGAATAAGGAAAAATTTTATGTATATCTGGTGTAGAAGGTATTTAAAAACATAGGTTTCAAATGTTGGCACAAGGCTAGCAAGTTTGGGGGTAGGGGTTAAGTTGATCACATCGACCCCAGCATTCAACTGGTACTTATTTTATCGACCTCAAAAGGATGAAAGGCAAAGTCGACCCCGGTTGAATTCGAACTTAGAATATAAAGACGAACAAAATGTTTCTAAGCATTTTTGTTCGGTATGTTAACGATTCTGCCAGCTCACCACCTTCGGGTATTTAGTTATTTAAAAAATATTGGCCGAAGAATTAAAATTTTTGCATTACAAGACACATTGCTATCCTGTAACGCAGGAACAAGGTTTAAATGCATCTAATACGTCAAATTAAATATCTCTAATTCAAACTCTCTTATTTCTAAGTCAGGAAAAAAGCGAACGAGGAAAATCATTGCAAGCCAATCGTTTGCTTAAGTTCATCGTGAAAGGTTTTTAGAATAGAATTAATTCAGGGTATGGTGGTCCATGAAGATTAGAATGACATATATCCATATGAGCCATGTAGAGCCACAATAACTAGTAGGGTTGACCAATTGTTAATAGATAAATTCGGTGATGATATCAAACACTATCACTGACATCCACTGTATTTTTCCATGTTAATGAAATATGATAAAGTATATCATCGCTGAATCGTATGTGTAGGCTTACCAGAGCAAATAGTTTGATAAGAAAAATAATAGAAGTGTTTGCCGACGGGAAAACAAATGAGCTACTAGATTTCAATTAAACGGCGATTCCTGCAAGAAGGCAGCCTGACTTGAGGGATTTTGTTTCAAGTATGTACTGATCATATTATCACTAGAAGTTATAGAGGTGTCAGGACAACCATTAGCCGTACATTCTTCCAGGTAAGACACTTTGAGCCATAAGTAACTAATAATATTATAAGGATCCAGAAGTGTGAAGACAGCCATTAGCCTGTAACATTATCGATCTAAATTCTCGCAGGTAAAGCACTCAAAGCTACAAATAACTAGTAACACTATAAAGCAAGCTATCCACAACCCAGGAATGGTAATGCTAAAAATAAGTAGCGAGTGCTTATTTAAGAGAGAACATAGCAAAAGAAGCAGAACTGGAAGCATCTCAGAGAGAATTAAATCCTTTGATTGAGAATATAATAAAGTCTCAGAATTTCTTGGCTGTGAGCATGGCGAAAAAAGTTGTCAAAATAAAAATAGCCAGACGGATTTCAATTAAAATTGTAAACGAATTAAAACTTTGGTTAAACTGGAACTATTCGACAAAAGTCTAACAACAGCTACAAATTGCAGTGTAGAAGTTCTTGCGTTTAGGTTTGAGGAAATGTGGTTAAGTCTAACAAAGCTGAGCAAGAGATGCAGCAGAAAGTCATTAAAAGAATCCTGGGAAAGAGTCTTCAGAGAAGGAAGTGATAAAAGGTTATTGATGACAAGTAAAATGGAAGCCAATATGCGAAGAGTATGAAACACACACACACACACACACACACACACACACACACACACACACACACACACACACACACACACACACACACACACACACACACACACACACACACACAAAGTACTGAATGGAAGAGAGAGATAAGTAATGAATACTGTTACATGAAAAGAAAAGCAGGTGAAATTCCGATTGCTAGAAAACAATTTAGAGATAGAAAAAGCTAATGAAAGGGAAAGGTCAGGTAAAATCTAAAAAAAAAAAAAAGAACCTCAAAAGCGTTCAATGGATGAAAGTTTAAGTAGCAAAAAAGAAAAAAGAAGCCTCCGCGGTTTGAAAGCTTAGATTTTTAAAAAATCGGAAAAGAGGAAAAAAAAACTAATGTTTTGTTCCATGATTAATACGAAGGAACTAATGGAAGAAAGACTAGAAATAAGCATGAAAACAGGAAAAACAGTAGGAGAAAACTAAGAAGGTATAGAAATGCATAAGAAAAGAGGTGGGGGTGGGGTGGGGTTAATGATTGTAATGGTTGTCTAGATGGATGAAAGACTAAAATTGAAAGGTGTTTGTTGTTGTTGACGCTCCGTCGCTTACGATGTCGAGGGTTCCAGTTGATCCGATCAACGGAACAGCCTGCTCGTGAAATTAACGTGCAAGTGGCTGAGCACTCCACAGACACGTGTACCCTTAACGTAGTTCTTGAGGATATTCAGCATGACACAGTGTGACAAGGCTGACCCTTTGAATTACCGGCACAACAGAAACAGGAAGTAAGAGTGGGAGAAAGTTGTGGTGAAAGAGTACAGCAGGGTTCGCCACCATCCCCTGCCGGAGCCTCGTGGAGCTTTAGGTGTTTTCGCTCAATGAACACTCACAACGCCCGGTCTGGGAATCGAAACCGCGATCCTATGACCGCGAGTCCGCTGCCCTAACCACTGGGCCATTGCGCCTCCACGTTGAAAGGTGTACGTGCAAGATAATTCAAGGAAGAAAAGCTGTGGTGAAAGTAAATCAGTAAATATAGAAGATTTACGTAAGAAATGTACAAATATTGTCCCAGTGGAACAGTTTTCAAGAGAGTTCTATGATGGTTTTAAGTTTTGGTAGAAGACCAGTAACTTTACACGAAGGAGATTAGTCGATTACATGGGCCCCCTTTGTTCTTCATGACTGCTACTTTATTTTACGACGGCCGAAAAGATAAAAGGCAAAGTTGAACTCGGCATTATTTGAAAGATTCAGAAGTAATGCTATAAAACATTTTGTCCGACGCGTTAACAATTCTGTCAGCTAACCAACTTTAGGGGGCTACAATGATGCTATTGTCCAAACATACTAAACATGTCTGTATGAAAGAGACAAAAAAAAAAATGGTAGCCCCGCACAAGTTACAACTTGCTTTTGTTCCGATTGATTGAATATTCTTTTATTCTGTTCCAACTTGCAGTCTAAGTGCTTGCTGATACACCGCCACTCACAGTGTATTACTGGTATTTGTTTTATCTCCTTTAGCTGCATCAATAATGAGAGCTGGCTTTCTGCAGAATGTAAATTATGACTGGTGGAGAGAAAAAGATAAAATAATTAAGATTATATATGCCTTATATATGGCTTGGTTTTCTCTTCGTTTTCCTTTAATATATACCTGCTGACTCGGAAGCCTACTACGGATCCCTAGCTCCAGCGTTAGCTGTGAGCTTGGAACCTAACGGACGACTTTACGCATATATTTTGTTATATTACAATATAAATAATGTTTTGGATTGTCAATTGTGTCTCCTTGTCTCCGTATTCTTTCTGTTGAAGAGCGTAGCTCGAAACGTCAAAGACTTTCCGTATTCCCGAGCGTCATACTAATATATACTTTTGTTATTTACACCACCTGTCCTCGTCTGTTGTTATTATTTGTATATTCTCCCATATATATATATATATATATATATATATATATATATATATATATATAATAAATTAAATAGAGAGACACAATTGACAATCCCAAAATTTATTTATATTGTAATATAACATAATATATACGTAAGGTCGTGTATATATATATATATAATCATGTCATTCCATAAGTTCTGTCCGATTTTACCTTTTTTAAAATTGAATGAAATTTAATAGCATTTTAGAATGTCTAATGGAATTAAAAATTATTTTTGTGCATTTGTGTACATCTAAACTAATTAAATATTATTTTACAGAATAATAGAATTAAAATTTCTTTGATTAAAACTCTTTCTAACATGGGAGTATCCAAAGAGCATTTGAGGCACATAATGCTTTATGAGTACAAAAAAGGAAACTCTGCAGCTGAAGCGATTTGAAACATACACTCAGTTTATGGGAAAGAATGCTTGAATGAAAGAACTTACAGAATATGGTTTGCAAAATTCAGAAGTGGAGATTTCAGCCTTGAAGATGAAGATCGAACAGGACGTCCAGTTGAGTTTGATGATAAGCTCCTTGAGGCATTACTTGAAGAAAATCCTGCATTATCAGTTGAAGAATTGGCAATAAAGCTTAGCTCAAACCATACAACTGTCCATCGTCATCTTCAACAACTTAGAAGGGTTCCTAAACTTGGAAAATGTGTGCCTCATGAATTGTCCGAAAGCAACCGCAGATCCCGAGTTGAGATCTGCTCTTCTCTCCATTCTCGCGAACTCATTTCACCCTTTTTGGATAGACTTGTGACTGGTGACGAAAAATGGATCTTCTATCGAAATGTTAAACGTTGTAAACAGTGACTTGGTAAAAGGGAAAAAGCTCAACCACAACCAAGAAGGGAACTTCATGGAAAAAAGGTTCTTCTCTCTATCTGGTAGGATTACAAATGAGTAATTCACGTTGAATTGTCACCACATAATGCAACAATCAATGCTCAAGTCTACTGTCAGAAATTAGAGCGTTTGAACCAAGCTTTGAAGAAAAAAAAGACCCGCTTTAGTGAATCGAAAAGGAGTGATGTTTCATCAGGACAATGTGCGACCCCACACTGCAAAGATCACATCACAGAAGATCGAAGAGCTTGGTTGGGAATATGTGTGTGTATATATATATATATATATATATATATATGTATGTAAACACAGTCTGATGATGGCTTAGTTAGCCGAAACTTCAAAGTCATTGCTAATACTATTCTTGCACTTTCCCAAATGTATTGAGTAATCTTTTAATTTGATATAAAATTGATTTTAAAAGTAAAGAAATCATTATTACATAAAAACAAATATACATATATACATTATATATATATATATATATATATATATATATATATATATATATATATACACACACATATACATATATACGTGTGTTTCTGTATATATATATATATATATATATATATATACACACACACATATACATATATACGTATATATATATATATATATATATATATATATATATATATATATATATATATATATATATATATATATATATATTTAGATACATGCATGCATATGTGTGCGTGTAAGTGTACAGATATATATGCATAAATATAAGCATGGGCGTATCTGTATATGTGTATATTTACACTACAGTAACCAGTTGTCCAAATGTTTAACGAACAAGCGAGAATTTATCTTTAGTTTTCTTTTTCTCATGTCAACACCCTTCTCTTTAAACGGGGATTTTGTAGAATTGAGACAAAAAAAAATTATGAATAAATACATAAAATGAAAAAAATAATGGCGACCATAACAACAATTTATAGTTTGTTGGCACCAGTTTTTGACACTGAGCAGCAGAGAGAGGTAGAGAGAGGGGAGAGAGAGGAGGGATAACGTGATGAGAGAGAGAGAGAGAGAGAGATGGGAAGGAGAGTGAGAGATACGAGAAGATAAGAACGCGGGAAGGAAACTTAAACATGTAGTCGGATGTTATTAAATCGCTCAACTCTATTCATTAATCTCTCCACCCAGTTTCGAATCAATATACGTTGATTGTAGATGGCTAATCGTCGTTGTTGTGGGCATTTAAAATCTAACAAAAGACATTTGCTCGCTACTTAATTACTGTTTCTTTTGTATTAATTAGATGTATCCCTGGATAGGGTGTTATTCTAAGATTGGTAGATGTCTTAGATGTGATAACTGTTTCTGGAATTTTGGTAAATTCGAATTATGCAGCAGAATCACAGCACTATAATAGAAACGCTACCAATATGCTTCACGTATGTGTGTTGTTTAAATGCCAGAAGCTGCGGTTTTTCGCACGGGAAAAAATCCCTTTAAGAACTTATAGTGTTACAGAACACTATATACTTTAGAACTAGGCGAAACGAAATGCTTCCGGTAGTGATCGCAACAGCGACAGATATGTATTTCGCCGTAGTTGTATTGATAATGTTTCTATTACAGAGCCGCATAATTCAAATTTATCCTGTTTCTGCAGGGCCATCGCAAACCAGTGGATAGTTTATACACTATCTGTATATACTTCAGATCAGCAGATTCAATTTTGTTTCGCTAGTGATACGATCGCGCAACTATCACGAAATCCGTATCTGTCGCTTTCGTAATCATTTCTGGTATGATTTTGTTTCACCGAACTCTGAAGTATATTTTATGTTTAAAGAACATTATACGTTTTTAAAGGGATTTTCCCGGACGAAAAATGCAGCTTCTGGCGATTAAACGGTATTCTGTATTGATAATATTTTTATTATCACGTAAATTCAAATCAATAACAGAAGGATTGTGGTGAATTCGAACTTACGACATAATAATTCAGCACTTTGTCTATGTCGGTAGTTTTCACTCCAACGAACGGCAAACCAACGAATTGCAAATTGTTTGTTACAATTTTTAAAACTCTAAAATGTGGCCTTCATCTGAGAATTTGTTGAAAAGACTTTGGTGTCTGTGTTAAAATGCTCAACGGTTTACAAAGAAATTCCTCGTCCGTTCTTGACAATAGTTTTACTAATTGCTGCTGCTATTGCTGCTACTGCTGCTGTTGTTGTTATTCTTATCTTTAGCTCCGATTTAGCACTGATTGAACTGACCTTTGGTTAAATGCAATCAAGCCGCGATCATCCTATCTTTCTTACATGCATAATGCTGTCGGAACCACATTATTCAACGAGTCCCTCGCTTTAATGGCGTTAAAGTATGATCTGAGGGAGATGTAGCTGCTATTTCCAGCGCGTAAAATAACCACGTAGAGGCTCCCCAGCTGACTTGCGTTTTGGGAATGATTACAGAAATTGTAGCGATAAGTTTCTAGCTATTCACTTCCGTAACCTAATTTAAAATTCATAAATCGCTATTTCACTTTTCGTTTCTGCTGCTCCAACGTGCGTGGACGTGACAACACTCATGTTTCATATCTTATAAATCTATGACTGCCAACTTATATAAGAAACTAATGATGTAGTAACATTAAATGCACTTATTTATTTTGACGATTTTAACTTTAACTTAGCAACATGGAGACTAGAACATAAATACAACGGACTGTGACGTCTTAAAATTGTCAGGCGAAGATAAAAGCTTTCAAGCAGCATGTAGCCATGTATTTCACTTGGAACAGTAGTAACAGAGAATGACAAAGAAAAAAAGCGAAGGAAAAAAGTTGAAGAACATTTAAACGTTTTCAGTGAAGAAACTTTTGGTCGTGTTTATGTTGTCACACCAAAGGCAGGAGAACTGTTATTTAAGAATTTTATTGCATGAAGTTCGAAATATGATAATATTTTTACCTTTCACGCCGCGCATCGACATTTTCAACTTGGAGTGGTTGTGACCCAACGGATCAAGGTAGGTACATCTAGTATATATATATATAATAGATAGATATGGCCGGTCTATGGGGTTATTGTGGGTAACCCCATCGACCGGTCATATCTCACTTTATCTATATAGTCTACTGCTTTATAACTTAGAGAGTGTTTCTCTTTCGGATTTATGATCTACTGACGACACACAACACACACACACACACACACACACACACACACACACACACACACACGTGCGCGCGCGCACGTACACTATGTGTACATAGGTATGTGATAAGTGCTAACGCTCGAAACTCTCGATCTTTGAATCTCTGTTGCGTCTGCTAAATATTAATGAAATTATACATATACTCATGTTTTGATTTCTATTTTTACTGCTTGCATTATCAGACCTATATATATATATATATATATATATATATATATATATATATATATATATATATATATATATCACTGGTGACTCCGGCATTCGGGCTGTTCGGGTTTAGCTCGAGTATCAATTTAGTAAAATGAACGCGTATTTGCAAGCTGATTTAATTTCTGCCAACACTGACTTCAAGTATGTAATTTCAGCCCATAACTCGGGCTCCTTTTATTGAGCCTGGTCGCAGTTTATTTATTTTCGTTCAGCGTCTGGCAGTCAGCCTAGAGCTGCCCTGTTTCAAAACATATCATTCGTGGCAGACGTTCTCTCGACATCGTTTATACGCGCCCGACTCGGGCTCAGAAGTTACAGCCCAGGTTGTTATCTATAATCGTAATAATTAAAAGTATCCTCACCATTGCTTGATAACTGATGTTGCTGCGTTTACGTAAGACACTGATAGAATAAGTCCTAGGCTTACAAGGAATAAATTGGGGTCGATTTGTTCGACCA
>NC_142931.1:105013708-105031208 GCF_046866305.1 Octopus bimaculoides | reverse complement strand
TCATGGATCTTGAAATCGTTGGTTATCTTCAAAATTTCTCCTGTAATTTCAAACTTCCTGAAGCATAATATGCCATTGTGGAATACGAATCTCCAGTTATATCACTCTAATGGAAGTACAAGTTTCAAATAATATTAACATCAACTTCGGAAGTTTCTAAGGTAACTCACTTTCACCTCTAAGTTTTTGCATTGCTTTGATACCCTTTATGGAGGACTTCATCCAAAAGTAGGAGTAGCAAGATTATACCTACCTAAGAAGGAAGGTGGAAGAGGGTTAATATCAGTGGAAGACTACATGGAGTTAGGTAGAGTAAATACAGACTCCTATGTGGGTAATAATGAAGAAAGTATTTGGGTATAAAATTGACAAGAAAATAAGTCATCTCTTTTATATGGATGACTTGAAACTCTATAGCAAAAGTAATGGTGAGCTTGAAGGCCTATTACGTACTGTTAAATGATTCAGTGATGATATCGGGATGGAGTTTGGTCTTCATAAGTGTGCCAAGGCCACTTTCCAGAAAGGGAAATTAAAGACCTCAAATTCAGTCGAAGTTTTAGCACCAGTGGAGTATAAATCAAGTCATGACAGAGTTGGTCAATATCTACACTGATTGGCTAAATAAAATCAAAAGTGTTGACAAGTGGTATAAGCACCACCATGTGGCTGTAACTGAGAAAAATGTATCGATTAAAGTACATACAAACAGAACATCAAAGCTAATAAACCGGATACTGCTGTAAAAGACCAAAGCAATGAAGTCTGTTTATCGACCGACATGAGTATCTCTTGGGATTACTATATTTCGGCAAAAGAATTTGACAAGCTCATAGAATATAAAAATTGGCTCATTGAAATCGGAAAAATGTAAGATCTTAAGGCGGTTACAGTGCCAGTGATTATAGATCTAGTAATAACCAAAAAAGGAACTGAAAATTATTTGAGAATGTTTCCTAGCTTACTATCCATGCAAGAAGCGCAAAAGATTGTTTTAATCAGTACGTCACACATACTGAGAAGATCATGTAATTTTAAAAACTTTACTTGATTCTCTAAATGAGCAATTTGGCGTGTTTAATTTAATGACCTGTCAATGTACACTTTTGTCCATAATTACGATAGCATCTCCCTTATCCGCCATTTTAACAACAATAGAATCGTTATTAGTTAGACGTCGGAGTGCGTAATGTTGGGAATTTGTGAGGTTATTCCAGGATTTCTTCCCACTTGTTTTAAGGCTTTCTCTAATGCCTGTCTGACAGGATTCAAGAAATTCCAGTAGTGCTGCTGAACGTCCATCCCGAACTTTATCTGCATACCAATTGGGATTCTTTTCAATCCAATTATGCCAGATTCGGTCATCATCATTTTTATTTTCAGTAAACATATGCTTTTCTGACTCCTCGTAACCAGTTTTTTTCAAAAAAATATTTCTTCAGCTTCTGAAGGTGTACAAACTGAAATAGCCCTTGAGCTAGTTTATTCTTATTCTTTCTATTTTTTATTCTTTAAATTTATTTGAAATTTTTATGCTTGTGAATAAAATGACAGGAGTGTATCATCAAATTTATACAAAATTGTTAGATTAAATATTCTTCTTTTTCCTTTTCTTTTTCCTGTTTTTTTCTTCTCTCTTTTTTTTCTGTCTTTTTCTTTTCGCCTGTTATAAAATTGAAACTTAAAGACTGATGATGTCATTCCATCAACGTGTGGACGCTGGTTGCTCTCGTTCATATTTTAAATTTAAATTTATATAATTTTGAATTTTTATCACTTCTCATTTTGAACTCGATAAAGACAGGCTTGCTGTCGAAATATCGTTCAACCAATAAAATATCTATTGCAATCGCATCGCGCTCTTCGTCTTGTTTATTATTATTATTATTATTATTATTATTATTATTATTATTATTATTATTATTATTATTATTAGGATCGTTAGCATGCCGGGCAAAATGCTTAGCTGCATTTCGTCCGTCTTTACGTTCTGAGTTCAAGTTCCGCCGAGGTCGAATTTGCCTTTCACTCTTTCGGGGTCGATAAATTAAGTGTCAGTGGAGTACTGGGGTTGATGAAACCACCTTAACCCCTCCCACCATATTTCAGGGATTATTATAATTAGTATTAAGGCGAAGGCAGCGAGCTGGCAGAATCGTTAGAATGCCGGACAAAATGCTTCGCGGCATTTCTTCCGTACGTTCAAAGTTTAAATGACCCCGAGACCGACCTTACATTTCATCCTTTCGGGGTCGATGAAATAAGTACCAGTTACACAGTGGAGTTGATGTAATCGACTTGCCCACTCCCCCAAAATTTCAGGCCTTGTGCCTATAGTAGAAAGGATTATTATCATTATTATTATTATTATTATTATTATTATTATCGAAGACGTTAGTCGTCTGTCGTTTCGCTTTTCAATAAACGTCATCAGTTGACTAGTTGATCATATTGGTCAATTTTATCAAGACCTTCAATCAATCAATAAACCAAAGTGTTTGATTAATGAATAAAAGCTGAAAACGAAACACTTTATTTCCACTTACCAAACTAATCACCAAATTAATCCGTTATTCGGCCAACCAATTAGTTCTCATTAACAACTCACTAATTATCGCACGTTGCCACCTTCTAGATTTTGACACCTGTTATTGGCAGACTGTAGATTACATTCTTATGAAATGGACCATATTTGATGTAATAGAAATGAAGCTCTATAACAGACATGGTAGAATTTGGCTTGGAGCTTGCCAACATTCAAGAAATCGCTACTCTACCCTGCAAATATACACAACAATAGTTATATTTATATTTATTTCATATTCTTTTAATTGCTTGGAAATGGATTTGTATATATTAACATTTCATATTTTAAAAATTATTTGGAATTTAATTTCAGTTCTTCTACTCTACTTTTTGTGAAGGTGAGTGGCCTAGTGGTTAGGATTTTTCTCGCAAGATTGTGGTTTCGATTTCCAGATCAGGCAGTGCGTTGTGTTCTTAAGCAAACCATTTTATTTCACGTTACTGCACTCCACTCAGCTGCTAATGAGTAATCCTGTGACAGAACGGCGTCCCGTTCAGGGAGAAAGTTGTCATTTCGGTTACTTAAACTCCATGGAAACCTGTTAACCCTTATGAGTCCTAGGACACGAGACAGTACTTATTTTATTACTCTCTGCTTCTTGCTTTCTAAAAAATGTCTTCAAACGTATACATTCACAACGTGTTCATATGTTTCCAGGGAGAAAACAAAACAAAATACAAACTGCAATTAGAGAAAAACTTTGTGGGAACTTTCAGAATATATTTATCAAGAAATCAGGGACACAGTCTTCGGCAATGTATAAATAAAAAGAAATCCGCTTGTTAAAAGTATCTTATTTTCTTTCAAATTTGCCGTATTGTAGACAATTTCATATGCATTACATACAGTAAATATTTCTCCTATGTCACACATACTAAACCACAATGATGACAGCAAACAATATTCGATGATAATGTCCATACTGTCACTGTATGTCAAACAGAACGCCAAAACACAGAAAACCTGCAAAGACAAGAAATCACTTCCGAAAAGTTAAATATAGAACTATTGCAGTCAATTGGAATTTTATGCCAGGAAATATACCTATTCAATGAACGCTGATACTTGACCCGCCCTTAATTGAAAAATACATTACACTGTACCGTACTACTACACCACATTACATACTACAGATAAGCCAATGAACGGGTAATCTTTCACAAATCACATCATCTATCTTCTAAATGAATATTTGTCTATTCTCGATTTACTGAAAAATGTCAAACGAACACTCCCCACCCTCTCTAAAAAAACCCACGTATGTTCTGTGTCAGCTTCTACTGAATGTTTTCATGTAATTTATTTGGTTCGGTGTGTTGGAATCAATTATCAAAGTGTTGTCAAACACTAATAATGTATCAAGTCTTTTATTTTCTGAACCCAGTTCATTGATGTATCATTACTGGTGCTTAACTTGCTTTCGCAATCAGATAGCTACCACTAATTTTGAAGCTAATATTCCTTAAGGATGATAAACATCTCGTTTATTTTAAATATTGCTCTCAAATTTTGGCAAAAAGCCAGCTATTTCGGGAGAGGGATTGTTCGATTAGATCGACCCCAGTGATCTGCTGGTACTTATTTTATCGACTCCGAATAGATGAAAGGCAAAGTCGACCTCGGTTGAATTTGAACTCGGAACAGCGACGGACGCAATGCCGCTAAGCATTTTGTCCGGTGTGTTAACGATTCTGCCAGGTCGCCGCCTTATCTCTTTTGAATATTCTTTTCTACTCAAGACACAAGGCCCGAAATTTTTGGAGAGGGGGGCGGACAGTCGATTAGATCGACCCCAGTACGCAACTGGTACTTAATTTATCGACCTCGAAAGGATGAAAGGCGAAGTTGACCTCGACGGAGTTTGAACTCAGAACATAGCGACGGACGCAATGTCGCTAAGCATTTTGTCCGGTATGCTAACGATTCTGCCAGGTCGCCGCCTTATCTCTTTTAAATATTAATTTTGTTAAATGTCACTACTCCATTATGTCATCTTAAAAACTACCAGAGAAACCTTTTTCATTGAAACGTTTAACTTCTCATTTTTGATTAATACTTTAAAAATATAATTTCTATCGTGACATTTTCACTGGTATTCTTGTTAACTAACTGTTTCACTAGACCATAATGTCACTTAGCCAGTGTGTTACTCTGGTATTATGTCACACCGGTATTACGTAACAGCGCCCCTCAGCAATTGTATACATTCAGAATAGAGAGTAACAACACTTAATCAAACCTTATTGAATAAGGATTTAAAAAGTGGAACAAGATTGCCAGAAACTCTTCCTAAGCCCTAGAAGAGAGAGAGACAGAGAGAGAGAGGGAGATAGAGAGAGAGGGAGATAGATAGAGAGAGAGAGAGAGAGGGAGAGAGAGAGAGAGAGAGAGAGAGAGAGAGAGAGAGAGAAAGCAATAGATAACACAAGACTATCAGCCATGCCTCATTGTTGATGCTTCAAGCTATACAAAGGAACAAACAACAAGAAACAAAGGAGCAACAACAAACAATGCAGAGATTCTAGTAAACAAAAATCAGACAGAAGGAAAATGGAAAAAAAAAACCGAAAAAGGAAGGAAACAATACCAACAACATTAAGCAAGCTTAATGCCAATGCTGTTGAGTTTTCTATCAAATTATTTAAGTAGACAAAAAGAGTTTGATGTGGGAAAACGTGCGACATTCAAAGCATTACAAACTAAAGCTACCAGTGGAAGATTGTTCTGTTTCCCGCAGTTGGCATGTTAAATACTATATTTGGTTACTCAGCTTAGCTGGACTCTTTTATTAGTGGAGTTACCATTGGTCGCATGTCAGAATATATCAACGTTTTGGAGTATAGAACTGGAAAGATGAAACACTATTAATGTTTTGTTTCAATGGAAAAGCTAGTACTCTTATTGCCTGTGTCACCACAGGCACTGAAAATGGTGCTACTAGTCTCCTCATCAACATTCAGACATTTCCTAATGACATCATTCGGGGGGAAAAACGCCGTCAAAAAAGAAATGGGTTTCATGTTAACATTTAACATATAAGGACATGTCTACTCCGTCTCAAACTGAATGAATGTCCCGAATTTTTGCAGTATTGTTCTGTTAGATATATGTGTTAGATATATGTGGCATGTTTTAATTTCATTTAAATGAAGCATGGAAGAAATATGTAATCATTATCTTCACAGTTTCGCAGTAGGGTGTAAGCAGGCCAATGGGGACAAATGGTGCAGATGTCAACATATGATGGACTTTAAGCCATAGTACTAGGCAAATATCTGGTATAATGTTTCATGGCTTGGAAAAACAGACACACAGACACACAGACACACAAACATACATCAAATTAGATAATACTGCGAAGTCTGGAGTTCTGAGCCACTACGGTCATCTCCGGCTGTCTCTAACAAACTCAGAAGTAGAAGAAAACTTATCGCTGCAAAAAGGAATCACCCCTAAATTTATTTAACGTTTTAGGCTCAAAGGACTTAAGGATGGCAAGAGATTCCCTTACACACAACTTACACTTGTTAATATTAACTCTAAAATAAGGAGCCCTCGAGATAACAGACCATTCAAGAGAATAACTTTTTTTTATTCCTCTTTAAACCATGTCTATAAGAGGAAAGTATAGTGGAGTTACAATATTTTTCGTTCGAAAACGAATTCATCTGGGCTCTATACCTAGCTTTAAAATTGACAGTACTGCATATGTAAAACCTATCCAAATTACACACCTCTTTAACCACGCATCTATATATGGCTTCAGTAGTCAAACAGAATTCGTCAAGGTGACATAGTCTAGGGTTCCTACAATTACAAGATTTACCAGAACCACCCGTATCCCTAATACTAATACTAACATCACTTATCTGGCTTCCTGCGTTCTTTCCTTCAGATATCTCATTACAGGGAGTCGATAAGGCTGGTGGAAGTAAATTGTTTGTGACACTAACCTGAGGCTTATTAGAGCTTACCTGCCAAATACCAGGGTTACCAACAGAGGAATAGGACTTCACGTATTCTAGAACCTGAGCTCTTGGTTTTACTCATCTCCTCACTGCCACTATTTCGTTTCCAGTATCTGTTCCTAACATCTTTATATACGTATGTAACTGATGGCTTATATTGGTTGTAATCAAATAATGCATCGCATTTCTCTCGATCTTCCGTGACATGGTCAGGTGGTAGACCAGCCATTTTGTTCTTAAATCTCATGTTAAGTATATATAAGATTTTAGTTTTGAAGGCGCTTAATTTTAGAGCGTTGTTGTATACTGGTGCATGTTGATCAAAAATCTCTTCGTTTGCAGACAAATTAGAGATTCTGATCGAGATAGCGGTAACGATGCTACCAATAGTAGATTTCGGATGATTGGAGGAGACATTGATATATGAGATGGATTTGTTTGGCTTACGTATCCAAATTCAAGGTAATATCCATGAAGTTCACCACTCTATTCAATGAAGTTTTAGATTGGCCACGTACAGCTAGAAGTGCATCATCCCTATATAACCCCCCCCAGTAAGGAGGGGAAAACTATCCCTAATCTGCGAAAGGAGATATAGGCCCACTAAATCGGTCACGTGTGCTGAATCTGATGACCCCATAGTAATATCGAAGAAATTGGTGGAATCAGCCCTCTGCCAATTACGCTCGTTGTAGAAGATGAGGGTCTCCCTTGCTGCTAAAATTACACAAATATCCGAATTAGGGATATTCGCAAATTTCCGAGCGAAAATCAGAGCCTTATTTAGCAATATAGGGGATATGGAATTGTAATAATTCGAGATATCAAATTGGATAAAGTCTAAATTAGGCTTATCAGTAAGGGAGTCAAACCATAAGATAACGTCCCCAGTAAAGTTCCATAGGAGAAGCTGAACCTTATCTCTCACGATGAGAATAATCTGATCTATAATATATTTACTAATTCTGGCCAAATCAGTCTTGGTCGGGCAGATTAATCCAATCGAAGGATTTGATAAAAAAATCAGATTTATGGTCCTTCAAAAGACAATGGGGAGTTTTTGGAGCATAAGGTTGGGTTCTATCAAGTAGGCCCAAACTAGAGATGATATGAGTGTCATTAATCTCATCCAAAGCATTTTTGCTTGCATGTTTATATCCAGAATTAAACTCTTTCAGGATCAAGTCATTATAAAGACTTGGCGGTACAGAATAAATATTCCCGGTCTTATCCGATAGGATGAGCAACTCTGGAGATGATTTCATTGTAGAGAATGGGTTAGACCGTGGATTTATGGAAGTTTTAAGGTTATAATTGTTTTTTCCATCTTATATATATATATATAAACGCAAGTATATGTGGTTGTATATGTGTGCTTTGCCTCAAAAGGACATACGCACACACAGACACACACAGACGCGCGCACACACACGCACGCACGCACGCACACACACACATACACACACACACACACACACACACACATACTCTAGCGCAAAAACATAAATATAAACGAAATTTAATGGAAATTTTGTAGCACTCTACGCCTCGTATCGAATACATTTTTTTATGTTTACATGTACCAAAGCAATGTGAACTCACTCATAATTTTCTATACATATATATGTGTGTGTGTGTGTATGTGTGTGTATGTATATGAATGTGTGTGCATGGATAGGTGGTTGTGCTTGCATATAATATACATATATATATTCATACATAAACGCACACACACGTTTACGTGTATATATGTATATAGAAATGAGTGTGTATGTGTATATACGTATATGTGTGTGTGAGCATGTGTATGTGCATGCGCGCGTATGTATCTATTTTCAATTCGTTTTACCATCAAATATCTTTATCTGAAGGAATCTAAGTTTAATGCTTTCCGTTCTTATATGTTAGAAACTGTTTTGTTTTTTAGGGTTCTTTTAACGAAATTTCTTTTAAATTCACATTTATTCACATTTATTTAAATGTGCTTTAATCGTTCATCAACGGTTGCGTTCAATTATAGATTAACGATTATTATTTAATGCTATCTCTTTCCATTTTCACATTATCTGTTTTTTTCTTATTTTCGTTGAAACCAAAATCGGTTTTATTATTCTCGCTTTTATATAATTGTCAGCTGGTTGGAGTGCTGTAGAAGTTTGAATGTAGAGGTTTTACTGGAATCAGATTGAGGCAGCGGCTGCTGTCAATTGGCGCGAATCATTTTCAGGTGAACGCTATTCTGAAAGAAAACCTGGCGACAGTTGAGAGACCCAACCATTGGATACAAATAGTACCAGCCAATAAGTCCTTTATATAAACTAAAAAATGAATTAGACTGACATTTATTTTATTTTGAATCTGTTGAAGGTATGCGAGATGCCGAAATATTGTTGTTCAAAGGACCAATAAATAAGTTACTTTCGAGTTGCGCTTTTTGTCATTGGGTTGGCCGTGGTGATGGATTACGTTTACCTTAGTGATGGAATTTGGCAATCGTATACAAAAGTTAAGAACTCATCTCTCTAATAATAATGATAATAATAATAATAATAATAATAATAATAATTAATAATAATAATAATAATAATAATAATAATAATAATAATAATAATAATACAAACATATTAAATAACACCGGTATTATTTCACCCAAGAATAACAACCGAGAAGTACGTACTGTAAGCTTGTTAAGAAAAAAAGTACGAAGATATGAACGTGCAAAACAATCTGACAACAGAAATAAACGAACCGGTATCCTACGAAAACGACGACCGTCAAAATAAAGGGCCGGACGTTGTTCCTCATGTCCCGCAAACAAAACCAAAACGGCATAAATGGACACGTGAGGAACACATTTCGATCCTACACGCCTATTTCACAGCAGTACTCTACCCAAAAAACGAAAACGCAACAACACATACATATAAAACATGGAAGAAAAATAATGTATTCAGACAAATACATAACAAAAACACCAGGACTTACAAATATATATAACATACAGAAAATTGCACTACTGGGTACTGCACACATTCTACGCAAAACACTTTCAATACAGTAAACATAAGAGCACCACAGCAAACCACAGCACATACCCAAGGCGCACAGAGCTGCGCTCGGTAGTGAAGTGAAAGCACGTTATAAAAATAAAACTACTGAATAATAATAATAATAATAATATAGGTATAATAAAAAAATATTCAGACAAATACATAACAAAAACACCAGGACTTACAAATATATATAACATACAGAAAATTGCACTACTGGGTACTGCACACATTCTACGCAAAACACTTTCAATACAGTAAACATAAGAGCACCACAGCAAACCACAGCACATAGCCAAGGCGCACAGAGCTGCGCTCGGTAGTGAAGTGAAAGCACGTTATAAAAATAAAACTACTGAACAATAATGATAATAATAATAATAATATATGTATATATATACAGTATATATATATATATATATATATATATATATATATATATAAATGGCACCTAGGAAGGCACCCTCCTAGGTACAAACAGGCAAGGTTGTTTACGGAAGACCTGCAGCCACCCATGTCTCCCCTTTCCACGCCACCCATGTTATCCAAGAGAAAGGTAAAGGCCGCCACAGCTTGGAAACAATGACGTCGCAACTCATTTCTACAGGTGAGTGAACTGGAGTAACATGAAATAAAGTGTCTTGCACAAGAACACAGCACACAACCCGGTCCGGGAATCGAACTCACTACTTCATGAGTGTGTGCCCGACGCTCTAACCACTGAGCCATGCGCCTTCACAGTGTGTGTGTGTGTGTGTGTATGTGTGTGTGTGTGTGTGTGTAATATGTCCATTGAAAAGAGCCATGATTATTTGCTTGTCTCTGGGATTTGTGTGTTAAAATCACGCCAGAGTTTTTAGAAATTTGTATTAATATGTAATCTGGCTTATATTCGATCCTCTACGCCTTCCCTTGTGAAATGCAGGAAACCGTTTCCAATCACAACGTTAAACGAAGAAATAGCGAATCGTCTGAATGTTCCTCACGTGAATGGGTTAATTATCCCCGCGCCAGAGACAAAAACAAAAATAAAAACCGACAAGCTGGACTAGTAAGTCAAGACACAGCATCTGTTGGTTATGTAGTTATATATATCATTCGGCCATTTCATTTCTTCACTGAAATCAAATGCTGAGAACCCCCCCACCGCCCCCCGGAAATCTCGTATTTTATTTATCAGCTCTCATCACAGACGCTTCTCTTGCTGTATTTTTGCTTGAGTCGTAGATTTGCCTGGCTTATACAGATGTTTGTGTTTATGTAGCTGTATGTTTGTGTTGCATGTCTATGTGTATTATGTATATATATGTGTGTGCATATATCTGTACACTTCCTTTGTATGTCTGAGTGTATTGCAGTTGTATTATGCATATGTGTGCATGTGCGATTTGTATGTCTGTGTATTTATAAGTATGTGTGTTTTTGTGTTATATATCTAAGTACTTTATGCTTGTATTATGCATTGTATTGTACGTCTATGTATGTACATGCGCGTGTGTTTGCATTGTGTGTATATGCATATGTGTGTGTATTGCATGTCTGCGTAAATATACATACGTGTATGCTTGTGGTGTATGTCTATGTATTATTCATATATGTGTGTCTACGTGTCTACGTAAGTACATGTACGTGTGTGTTAGTGATGTAAGTCCGTATGTATTATGCGTATGTGTGTATGTATCTGTACGTTTGTGTTGTACGTCTGTATGTATTATGCGTGTGTTTGCTAGTGTGTATGCATCTGTATGTTTGTCTGAATGCATTTGCATGTTATGTGTTGTATATATGCTTATATTATGCATATGTGTATGTGTATGAGTATATATCTATACGCTTGTGTCGTTCGTCTGTGCATTATGTATATGTTTGTGTATGCACTTGTATGCTTGTAGTGTATGTATGCTTTTATTATGCATGTGTGGGTGTGTATTGTATATCTGCGTACGTATATGTTTGTGTTTGTGTTGTGTATCTGCGTGTATACGCATGTGTGTGTATGTATCTCTACGTTTGTGTTGTATATCTCATGTATTACGCTTGTGAATGTGTATATATGTATGTACGTCTGCATATGTATATGTACATGTGTGTTTGAGTTGTATATCTGCGTATATTGAGTATGCCTGTGTGTGTGTCTGTGTCTGTGTATGTATCTGCATGTTTGTATTGTATATCGGTTTGTATTATGCATGTGCATGTGTGTATGTATATATTGTAGTCTGCCTATGTGTATACATCATGCTTGTGTGTGTGTGTGTGTGTGTGTGTGTGTTTGTGTGTGTGTGTTTGTGTGTGTGTGTGTGTGTGTTTGTGTGTGTGTGTGTGTGTGTTGTGCTGCATATCTGTTTGCGTTATGTGTATGTCTGAGTCAATGTATGTGTACACACGCTAGGCATGTGTATGGCTGTCGTCAACAATTGTCAAATATCAGAGGCATTAAAACCAGACTCTCACTCCAATAAATAAATAAATAAATAAATAAATAAATAAATAAACAATAAAAAAAAAACAAAAAACAAAAGCCAAAAATATGTGTATATAATGGTAAAATATGCATTACTAGTGCTCAATGGAACAATATCTTTATTTTTATTTTTATTATCATGTTATTTATTATATTGTATAATAAATGAAAGAATCGATTCGAGTTTTTGTGGTGTTTCATACCAAGTCTTTGGAACTGAAACAGCTGCGCCGAGGAATAAAATTCAAAGAAAACAAAACCAAAACAAGCGGAAACAAAATAAATTCAGAAATAAGATAAAAAGTCGAGCAAAAAAAAAAATGATAATGTAGATAATGTAAAGAGACAGAGAAAGAAAAGAAAGAGATTTAAAGAGGATGCACTTCATCTGTTGATGACTAATGAGGCTAATGCTAGACAATTTCGGGGATTCTGGAAGGAATTAGAACTAGCAGACAATTACACCTTAATTCTTATGATGTCTGCTCCACTCAAAAATCGTGTGTGTGCGCGCACGTGTGTGTATGTGCGTGCGTGTGTGTGTGTGTGTGCGTGTGTGTGTGTGTGTGTGTGTGTGTGTGTGTGTGTGTGTGTGTGTGTGTGTGTAATTAATCGGGCTGGAATTCTGGTGTTTTTGAACAGAATGAAATTCAAGCGTTTGTTAGTGTATGATAATTCTCGAAAGATCTTTGAAAAAAAAAAAAAAAAACCCTCAAGAAAACGAACCGTTTGGTGGAAAAAAAAACACTGACAATTTCACAACAACATTGTCATTAAGATATAAACTACCGCAAGGCGGCGAGCTGGCAGAACCGTTAGCACTCCGAGCGAAATTTTTAGCGGTATTTCGTCTACCGTTACGTTCTGAGTTCAAATTCCGCCGAGGTCAACTTCGCCTTTCATCCTTTCGAGGTCGATAAATTAAGTAACAGTTACGTACTGGTGTTGATCTAATCGACTGGCTCCTCCCCAAAATGTCGGGCTCTTGAGCCTAGAGTAGAAAAGATATAAACTATCGCATGAGATTTAGATGTGACATTAAAGCTGGAGACAATTTTTAATGTCTTAAAAATTATATCGTCGCTGCATTGATTACACGATGAAACACAAAATTGTTAAAAAAAAAAATGTGTTATATTTTATGTCTTTCATCTTTTATCTTTTACTTGTATCAACCATTGAACTGCGGCCAGGCTGGGGCACCTCATTGAAGGGGCTTAGTGGAACAAATCGACGCCAGAGCTTAGTGTTTTTTTTAAAGCATGGAGTTATTCTATCGTTTTATTTGGCGAACCGCCAGGTTACAGGGACGTAAAGAATCCAACACCGGTTGTCAAACGGTGGTGGTGGTGGTGGTGGTGGAAAAACACAAATACACACACACAACGCGGTTACATGGGTTTGAAACATCTACCACTTAGACGTGTAGTATCTTAGTATAATGAAATAACCACACAAAAAAACTCCCACATGTGTCTTTTGATACTTCGTATGTTCATTATATTAAATAAAGAATTCTGGTTGAGCTGAATATTAAAATGGTTTGTGGTAGAAATAAATTCTCTGTGAAATTTCGGGTTCTTCGAATAGGCTGGTGACGTCCCGTACTTATATATATATATATATATATATATATATATATATATATATATATATAAATATATATATATATATATATATATATATATATATATATATATATATATATATATATATATATATATATATATATATATATATATATATATATATATATATATATATATATATATATATATATATATATATATATATATATATATATATATATATATATATATATATATATATATATATATATATATATATATATATATATATATATATATATATATATATATATATATATATATATATATATATATATATATATATATATATATATATATATATATATATATATATATATATAGGAGTGGCTGTGTGGTAAGTAGCTTGCTTACGAACCACATGGTTCCGGGTTCAGTCCCACTGCGTGGCACCTTGGGCAAGTGCCTTCTACTATAGCCTCCGGCCGACCAAAGCTTTGTAAGTGGATTTGGTAGACGGAAACTGAAAGAAGCTCGTCGTATATATATATATATATATATATATATATATATATATATATATATATATATATATATATGTATGTGTGTGTGTGTATATGATTGTGTATCTGTTTGTCCCCCAACATCGCTTGAAAACCGATGCTGGTGTGTTTATGTCCCCGTAACTTAGCGGTTCGCCATAAGAGACCGATAGAATAAGTACTAGGCTTACAAAGAATATGTCCTGGGGTCGATTTACTCGACTAAAGGCGGTGCCCCAGCATGGCCGCAGTCAAATGACTGAAACAAGTAAAAGAGTAAAGTGAGAGAGAGAGTATATATATATATATTAAACAACGGAACTCGAAGTATATAAACAATAAATTATAGCATGTAAGTATTGGGTTGAAAAACCTTTTGGATAGAATAAGTCGAAGACAGCCTTCGACTTTTACGTGCTTCGAGATCCACTGTTCCAAAAATAAACAAACAAATAAATAAAGATAATTATTTCACATTCACTCGAAAGTTTATGAAATTTTTGTATACACATATCACATAGCTGTGTTCCAAAAAAATTATGATATTCTCGTTTTTCGGGCCGACCAAAGCCTTGTGGGTGGATTCGCTAGACAGAAACTGAAAGAAGCTCGTCGTGTATATATATATATAAATGTGTGTGTGTATGTGTGTGTGTGCGCGTGCGTGTGCGCGTGTGTGTGTGCGTGTGCGTGTGCGTGTGTAACTGCGTATGTGTGTGCGCGTGTGTCTTTGTGTCTCTGTCCTCCACCACCGCTTGTCAACCGGTATTAGTGTGTTTACGTCCCCATAAACTAGCGGTTCGACAAAAGAGACCGATCGAATAAGTGACAAGCTTTAAAAAAATAAGCACTGGAGTCGATACATTTGATTAAATATTCTTCAAGGTGGTGCTCCAACATGGCCATAGTCTAACGACTGATACAAGTAAAATTTAAAATGGTTTATCACATTGAAACAAAGCCGTAAATTCATAGGGAAGGGATAAAAACGAATGAACAATCTATTATATTTCTGGTCTTTATTTTATAGTTTTATCGGTCGTGAATGCACGGAAAGTCAAATTCGAACTTGGTTAGATTTCAACTCAAAACTAACACAGACGAAGCTAAAATCTGCTCAAGCATTTAGACCAAGAGCAGAATACTTACAATTCTGCTAACTGATCGCTTTCTATTTGCTATGGAGATGAGATAATGGAATAATTGAGAAAACTGACATCTAATGTGAATATACGGTGTAAAAAGGAGAATGGGTGAGACTGTAATTGCAGGGGAGGGAAATAACGCGATCGGAGAAGATGGAGTGGGTCGACAGAAGGAGAACAGCATTATAAATAAGAGAGAAATATAGAAGAGAGACGGAAAGGGGAAGAGAAAGTGTGTATGTGTGCGAGAGAGAAAGAGAAAATGAAAGAAATAGAGAAAACGGGAGAAAAAGAGAGATGACAGGCGAGGGAGAAAGTGGGTAGGGGTAAAATTTGATACAAAAGATCAGAGATTTTAATCAGATAGTAAGGGCTTAAATCTATAAATTTAAGGAATGCTGTCTGTATTTATTGAAGGATTAAAATGTTTAAAACAGATTAATAAATAAATAAATAAGGTAAAACACAAAAGTGGTACACTTTATTAAAACAAACAGATATGAACGAAAAGGAAATCACTATATATGTGTGTGTGTGTGTGTGCCTATATATATTTGTACGTTTGAATATTGTTTGGATTATTTAAACATTTTTTTGACTAATTTTAGCATCAAGTGAGAATCAGTAGACATAATGATAGATGGACATGTGAAAGGAATCGAATCAGAGATGTAAGAATTTGATTGATTTAGGAAAAAGAAGACAAAAGTAAATGCATCCATCATGTGTTGTTATGGCAACGACCGAATGAACCCATCTTCAATGACAAAGAGACATGGTTTAAATGTAAGGCTGGGGTGTCTTATTGATTTCTTACATGGGCTTTACAGCCTCAAGTTCTTGTTGTTTAGTCACATGTCAACCATGATTAAAATCTATCATCAAAAACGTTCAAGCCATGACTGTCTCGCCTTTCCTCAGCTGTTCAGTAGAGTTTCATAGATATATATTTTTATAACAATAAGATGTAAATTAAGTGAAATTTGACTGCTATTTTTAGCGGGTTCAGCGACGAACAAATGGGTCCTTTGTAAGTTTCAGTGAAAGTGATAAAAAATGTGATGCTTCTGCTGTGCCTTTCTAAAGCGTAACTGGAAATTGAAACCAGATCGTATTTTCCACTCGCCCTTTCGCTCTTTTCGAGTGGGCATCAAAGAAAAATGTTTTTAAAATGATTATTCCGAACACGCATTCACACACGAAAATGCACACGCACACACACACATGGAATCATTTTTATTTCAATCTTAATAATAATGTTTACAGTGAGTAAGCTACCTTCCTGAGTCATACCGACTCATAAAGACTAGTTTCCTGGTTTCCATGACATATATATATCCCCCACCTGGACAGGACGCCGGTCTGTTGCAGGATTACTCACTTTTGTCACCTAAGTGAACTGAAGCAACGTGAAATGAAGTGTTTTGCTTAAGACAACAACGCGTCACCCGGTCTAGGAACCGGGACCACAATCTTGCGATCATGAGTGCAACACTCTAATCACTAAGCCACACACCTCAACTGTATATATATATTTTTCAGCTTCAATATGTTTCACCTCAAAAGGTGGTGAGCTGGCAGAATCGTTCGAAATGCTTAGCGGTATTTCGTCTGTCTTTATGTTCTGAGTTCTAACTCTGTCGAGGTCGATTTTGCCTTTCATTCTTTCGGGATCGATAAATTAAGTACCAGTTGCGTACTGGGGTCAATATAATTGACTGGCCCCTTCCCCGCAAATTTCGGACCTTGTGCTTAGAGTAGAAAAAAATATTTTTCACCTCAACTCTCTCTCTATATATTTTCAGCTCCAATGAGTATCTAACTCTACCTTTGGTATTCGAGAACTATTTGTCCACCTTGTTTTGCACTTATATTCTTACATGTGTGCATGTCCAAACACACACACACACACACACACACACACACACACACACACACACACACACACACACACACACACACACACACACACACACACAATGCACTATAGCACATATCGAGGGACATTTTTAGCCAAAGTTATATGTAATGACGAATGTAAACATCATGTTTATATACATAATGCACACACTGAAACACAGTAATTTAATATTCGAATTAGCATATTAGCAAGAAAGTGTTTCTTTAGCAACTAATATTAGCGGCTTTATAAGAAGTAAGCTCATGAATAATTAAA
>NC_142931.1:104993708-105008708 GCF_046866305.1 Octopus bimaculoides | reverse complement strand
CAGGCACACAAAAACACACACACACACACACACACACACACACACACACACACACACACACACACACACACATACGACGGGCTTCTTTCAGTTTCCGTCTACCAAATCCACTCACAAAGCTTTGGTCGGCCCGAGGCTATAATAGAAGACGCCCAACATTCCACGCAGGTAAATAAAATGTGCACCAGTCAAGTTTTGAGGAGAGGGGGAACTCGATTCATAGACCCCAGTACTGGGGTTTGCACTTCATCTCAAAAACTGCTGGCCTAGTGCTAAAATTTAAAATCAATATTTATGAAGCATACAGTGATGGAACCAACGACCAAATTGTAGCTTTGGGGACAACGAGCCTTGAAATGCGACGTAGCGGTGTTGGTGTGACAATGTAATGTATGTTAACCATTTAAAACAGCGGAACGTTTCCTCCAGGCGCGGAAGGTGGGGGAGAGGGAGGAAAAGAAAGAGAGCAGGAGGAAGGAAAAAGGAGAGAGAGAAAGAGAGAGAGAGAAAGAAAGAGTAGGAACAAGAAGAAGAAGAATCAATGTCAATATTAGGCTATTGGGGGAGGGGAAGGAAAAAGGAGAGAGATAGAGAGAGAGAGAGGGAGAGGGAGAGAGAGAGAGAGGGAGAGAGGGAGAGAGAGAGAGAGTGAGAGAGAGAGAGAGAGAGAAAGAGAGAGAGAGAGAGAGAAAGAAAGAGTAGCAGCAAGAAGAAGAAGAATCAATGTCAATACTGGGCTGGTATTTTTAATTATCATCCTCGAAGGTACAAAAGGCGAAGCTGACCGCTGAGGAATTTGAACACAGAGGGCAAAAGAGCCGGACAAAGTGCTCTGAATTGCTCTAACGCTCATTGCTAATTCACCATTCTGTGACTGAAAGGCAACGAATTGGCAGAATAGTTAGAAGGTCAGTAATTCGTTCTGGCTTTCGTTGCTTTTACCTCAAAGGTCACCGAGGTCAAACATTGCTTTTCATCTCTTGGAGGTTAATAAACAAAGTAGCTGTCCAGTTTTCAAGTTCTTTGTTTCTTTGTTTGTTTGTTTGTTTCTTTCTTTCTTTCCTTCCTTCCTTCCTTCCTTCCTTCCTTCGTTCCTTCTTTCTTTCTTTCTTTCTTTCTTTCTTTCTTTCTTTCTTTCTTTCTTTCTTTCTTTCTTTCTTGTTTACTGATCATGCTATTCGCTCTTTTCAGTTATCTAATACTTTCCTGATTATTCTGACCGTGCCAAGAAAGCAAACATTTTGTAACAGTTCTACTGGGCACTCTATTCCAGTTTCCTTTACATTCCTCTTGATGCGTCCTGACACGGTCCCCAAGCCCAAATAATTGGCACTATCTTCACCTTCTTCATTTTCCATAGCCGGGCTATTTCGGACTTAAGAGGGTTGCATTTATTTATTTTTTCGTCTTCTTTCTTGACTATTCGTGAGTCAAAGGAGCATGTAACATCAACTATATAGTACATGTGGTGCATTTGTCGACCACCACTAGGTCCGGTCTGTTAAGCTCTTGCACCTGATCTGTTTGGATTGGGAAATCCCAGAGGACTTTGCAAGTCTCCGATTCCGCCACTCTCTGCGATTTGTGCTCATACCACGTCTTGACTCTCTTTAGCCCCTACTTTTCACTGGTCTACTTCCTCCTCCTTGCTCTATTATCTACTGATGCTGTATTAGGATGACAGCTATGTTCAGTCTGCATCTTTACTGATCCATTGTCGAGCGAGAGGCCTTCTCTTAAAGGTTCAGCTTCATTTTTGCTGTTACAACCAGAGTTCTTCCGAAACTCCTGTCTCTCATAAACTGAGGTAAGGTAACATTCATCACCATCGTCATCACTTCTATTATTTTCTGACATCTGAAAGTTTCAAGCAACTTTCTATCGCATCATTTGTTGCCCCGTTGTACTGGTGAGGTCGTGTGTACTGCATTTTTTTTTTTGGGGGGGGATATTGCATTGTATCAGTACGTTTTGTTATGGGGTTTTGTTTGAGTCTTCTGTTGTATCAGCTTTTATATAGTGTATTTATTTGTGTAGCAGGTTGTGTTCTGTCGGGTATCGACCTTCTATAGTACATGTTGTGGGTTTTGTTCATTTTGTTGTGTATTTACAGTATGAATTTATTCTTGTATATTTTTGGAGGGGTGTTGCATAGTAGTGTGTGTGTATGTGTGTAACTCCTAAATCAACTATTTTATAGCATCTATGATTATCCGTCCGCCGTTGTTTTGTTTGGTTTTGTTATGGGTTCCGTTAATTATTATTATTATTATTATTATTATTATTATTATTATTATTATTATTATTATTATTATTATTATTATTATTATCACTTTCATGATCATCTTTCAATTCCGTTTCCTTTTCTTACCGAGTGCCTTCCTGACACCCAGGGCAGAGAAACGCACTGTATACATTTGTAGGCTATATAAAATAATAACATCAGATTGTTCATTTACAGAGTCTTGTGATCGAAAAAAAAAATGGGAAGAAAGACAGAAAGAAAAAGTTAAAATATAAAAGTAAACAAAGAAAATAAAGGGCAAAAAAAAGGAAAGAAAATTCACAGCAGCAATACTCTTCTCAATACGTGTGACGTACCAACTAATAAAATCTTTTGCACTTCCTGCATGGATGGTAATCCAGGGGTCATTCTAAATAATTTTCAGTTCACTTTTTGATCATTCCAATTGTGACTGTCTTGAGATGTCATGTTTGCTCCTACTACTGTGTGGTATTATTAGATGTCGTTTAGTTTCGAGTTATTATCATTATTATTATTATTATTATTATTGTTGTTGTTGTTGTTGTTATTAATTTTGTTATTGTTATTTCTTTTGAACACGACCCTACTGTCCCTTGTGTTGTATTGCCCTTCTTTGTTTTGTGTTCGGTCCTTGTGGTCAATAAAGAAAGCATTTTTTTTGTTACTGATTTAATTATTTTATCATTGCATTATATGTAAACCACCACATTTTATGTCTGTGTTTGTATTGTTCCTCCTCATCCTTCGCCCTGGTGGTATATAAATGAAATCATCATCATCATCATTATTATTATTATTATTATTGTTCAGTAGTTTTATTTTTATAACGTGCTTTCACTTCACTACCGAGCGCAGCTCTGTGTGCCTTGGGTATGTGCTGTGGTTTGCTGTGATGCTCTTATGGTTACTGTATTGAAAGTGTTTTGCGTAGGATGTGTGCAGTGCCCGGTAGTGCAATTTTCTGTATGTTCTATATATTTGTAAGTCCTGGTGTTTTTGTTATGTATTTGTCTGAATATTTTTTTATTATACCTAAGGCGCCTACTATGATAGGAATTGTTTCTGTTTTTAGATTCCACATTCGAGGTACATCTATTTCCAGGTCTTTATTATTATTATTTGTCTCTCTAGACCTGTTGTATCTATGAACTACATTAACCAACATTTAATGCTGCCGCTCATGTTTTTTAAACGTATTGTGTGCTTTGAAGCAGATTTGGATGCTATTTCTAACAGATCGGACAATGACGAGTATCCTATGTTTGTTCCGATTCTTGATTTATTTAACATCGAGCATTATAGGATAATCACCAAGTTTCCTGTAGCAACCATTACTATTGTGGTTGTCTGTTCCAACCCCAAGCTATACAGCAGCCCTTGCTATCGTCATCTCCCTCTCTCTCATCCGTTTCTCTGTATGGGTGTGTCACGATTAACTTATGTTGTCACTGTTTTTCTTTAAAACATGAAGGATTTTTAATGTAAGGAAAGAAAGGAAGGCAAACAGCGGCTGAGAAGGAAGAATTTAAAACAGCAACACGGCAATAAAAGCGAACAAATCTTAATAGAGAACGCGAGTGCATTTATTTAGGCGTGCTTGCATGGCCGTATGTGTTTGTGAATAATATGTATGTATGTACGAGTATGGCGTGTGAACGAGTTGACAATGAAGAATGAATGGAAAATGTATAATGACGACCAATGTGGGAGGAGAAGGAGAGAAAGATGAGGGGAATATTGTAGAAAAGGTCTGTCGAAGCGTATGAACGCTTCTTCGTACAAATGTCTATGAATGCATTTCCCGCCGTACTACTGCGTACATATGTAAGCGTGCGTATGCGTGTGTGTAAATGCGTATGTGTATGGTTGTGCGCGCGCGCGCGTGAGTGTGTGTGTGCGTGTGTGTATGCGTGCGTGCGTGTGTGTGTGTGTATATGCGTATTTGTTCTTTGTCAGATGGATCGATGTCTGTTGTTAATACCGTTGGCTGCTGATGTGGTGAAGATTGGTATGTAAAGTTTAACGAAGAGGTTAAATGTAGGGGGCTTGGGTTAGTGGGTTGACGCTCGGAGAGGTTGATGGGGGCTACATTCTTTAATGGATGTGTCATTGCTGGTTCCAGGCGAATATTTGATCCAACAATTATATCCAGCTAAGTTTTCTGTTCTTTCTTTCTTTCGTTTTTTTGTTTTTTTTTGTGCTGTTGTCGTGCTGTTTAAATTCATTCGTTCGGACCTTTGGGGGAACTGTCATTTAATTATTCCCTAATACGAAACTTAATTTCAACCAGGCTAGTTGCTGCTGCTGCTGCTGCTGCTACCACTACTACTACTACTACTACTACTACTACTACTACTACTACTACTACTACTACTACTACATCTGCTGCTGCTGTTAGTACTGCAGCCGCCACAATCACTACCGCCACCGCCACTGCCACCATCACCGCCGCCGCTGCTGCTACTGCTGCTGCTACTGTTGCTGCTACTACTACTACTACTACTACTACTACTACTACTACTACTACTACATCTGCTGCTGCTGTTAGTACTGCAGCCGCCACAATCACTACCGCCACCGCCACTGCCACCGCCACTGCCACCATCACCGCCGCCGCCGCTGCTACTGCTGCTGCTACTACTACTACTACTACTACTACTACTACTACTTTAACCCGCGTTGGTTATTTTCTCCCCTACTGCTACCATCACTACCACTACCACCACCACCATCATCACACTACCACCACCACCACCACAACCACTACCACAACTCACAATCTCTTACCACTCACAACCTCCCACTACTCACAACCATTCACCACTCATCACCACCCACCACCACCACCACCACCATCACCATCAACACCACTATTGTGTTGATGTCCCCGTAATTATAATGTAAAAGATTAAATAATACATCGCTATTGATTTTATATTTTAGATTTGCTTGTTGCTACTTCCACTCAATCACTCAGCCACTGTCACTCACAGTTACTCAGTTACTTGTTTATCACTCATTTCTCCTACCATTAGGTCACCCGTTCATTCACAGCCTCACTCTCATCACAATGCGAAATGTCATCCTTGTACGACAGTAGCGAGAGGGATTCACAAATTTGGATGAGCAACAAAACTTTGGAACAACTCACAAGAGTACCTCCCCTACAACCGTTTATGGTATCAGAAGTCTTTGATAGATCCACAAATCCAGTGAACACGTTTCAATGTTCTTTCACTTAACATGAAGCTGGCTTGTAAAGATCACTTCAGCTGAGTTTCGGCCACTGTCAAAGCCCGACTCTAGTAGGGCTTTGATGCTGATTGAACTAGTCTTTTCCCGGTAATGAAGGTAAGTGTTGTAACCTAAATATTTATTTGAATAAAGCGACGAGCTGGCCGAATCGTTTGCATACCGGACAAAATGATTAGCCGCCTTTCGTCCGTCTTTACGTTCTGAGTTCAAATGCCGCCGAAGTCGGCTTTGTCTTTCATCCTTTCAATTTCAATAAAATAAGTACCTGTAATCGACTTACCCCACTCCCAAAATCTTTGGCTTTGTGCCAAAGTTTGAAACCAATATTCATTTGAGTAAACAGATCTGTCTCCCTTGTTTTCTGTCACCTTTTCAATCCTGAGGTATGTACTCCTAGTTCAACGTCTATGTGACTTAGTAATATCCTGCGTAAAGGTAACTAACACTCGGTATAGAGGTAATTGACCTCCTTAAGATCTCTGCTGGAAGGCTGTACTGTGTAAATTCTTTGTTTTTTCAACATTTTCATGGCAAAACTTACCTCGGCAAAGGTCGGTAACTCTTCAAAATTCCCTAATAAAGTTGAGAGAATCTAGTTTAGAAGTTGGCTATTAACACCGGCTTTATTGCTGTCTGTTCTTTCAGCAGAACTTTTCAGACCGATGAACGGACTGGTGTTGTGGAATTATGTCTACGGCTACAGAAAATATTTATAGCAACATATGAATTGTGCATACCATGTCTATCTGCTTGCATCTGGATTTCTCGCGCTTTTGCAAGCCATACTTCATTTCTTTTGGGACATGAAGAATTCGCCATTACATTTTTATAGTGTGTGATTATGCAGACTTGCTCTATGAGACTTCAACAAGTCCTTCATGAGTCTTCCAATTGTGCTGAAGTTCTCATCGAACCATTGCTAATTGTTTTTCTCTCGTATACTCTGTTTTCATCAACCGTATCAGAACTATCGATCTTACAGCAGTTGATGTTTGGTGCTTTTCAACGTTGCAATAGCTACACATACAATCTGATTTTTGTCAGTATCTTAATTTCGTCTGCCCCAACACTCAACTCTCTTCACTGCACAGATAAATAAAATATCCTTGAGGTCTACTCACATAAACAACGTGTAGTATACCGAAAATATAAAATAAACAACTAAAATAAAGAACAAGATTGTATAACATGTACAAATTAATACATTTCTAAAGCAGGGTCTGTTTGATCGCTATTAAGCCACTTAAAATTCTGATAACTCTTAAAATACTGTATATATTATACTGTACCGCGCATAGGATGAAAAAAATAAAAAGTGAAGAAAAGAACATAATTTTATTTAAGAGATACAGGTACAAAATAATACACTTTTGAAGCAAAGTATGTTTGATCTTTATTAGTCCACTGAAAAACACCATGTCCACGTCAGCAGTCTACGACCGATGTAAAGTTTCTCGTTTGTCCATTAATTTAGGCACTTCACTGTCACTGTAAAATTTAAGTATCCGTTCTTTCTGTTTCTTGATATCATAGACAGTAGAAATACTAACACCATATTCCTCACTCAAAATCCGTGTTGAAGCACCTTTATCGAGTCTCTTAAGTAACTCTACTTTCTTCGCTATGCTGAGCGTTAAATGTTTTCTTTTCGGGTTTCCGCTAGCAAGCTGCCCTTATGCTAGCTTTTTCGGCATGGTAATAACTAAAAATTATAAATTAAGACAAATAACTACTTAGCTGTAAGAAAGGGCGTCCACACAGCAGCAGTCACACAAGAACTGGCGTCGTGTGACGCATATACCACGGAAACAAAAACAAAGCGGCCTCGCGGCGAACTACTACAGCCTGCGAAATTCAAAGCTAGCCAGTTTCAAAAATAGCCGGATTTCTGGATTCCGGATAAGAGGTTCGATACCTGTATAAGATCCAGTGTTTGTATCTAATTTATCCATAAAATCTTGTATCTATTTTTTATGCTGAAAGATAGTGAGGTCGTACTTAGAGATACAAATGTGTTGCCATTCATTTATATCACTCGTCAGGATGACTTTGTCTTGTTTTTAGATTTAATATCTGACAGAAGCAGTTTTTGTTCTATCAGATGGCAAAATCTCTATCAAAGGCACTCGTTAACATGCAAGCAAGAAGAATATAAAGTGACATTAGCCACACATAGATGTCAACCTGTGTCTCAGTTTAGGCAGTAGAGTGATCATCACAGCAAAGCCAACGCTATGTTGATGATGTCTAGCCACCATCTTCATTAAAAGAACCAGTTCCTACTGTTATTGAGTAAGCTGTATGAGCGTTGTAGCGTCTCAGCTTTCTAACTATGGGAGATGTTCGAAGGCTAGGGTTGATTTACCATCACCAAACAGTATTCGATATTCCATGGTAGAAGCCTGAGCAGTACATTATGTTTCTGTTACGTCTTCTGTGTTGTATGCCATGGGAGGTAGATGTTTTAGCTAATAACTGAAAAAAAGTGAATGATTTTAGTTAATAACTAAACAGAGTGAATGATTTTTAGGCATCGATTGAAGGAAGCAGCGATATCCCTAGTATCTCAGGAGTTGGCGGTTTCCATTCAATACTATCTGCTAACGACTGATATCCTTTGCCTCTGACCTGTTGAGTTCTGACTAGAAACTTCCATCACTTTCTAACCTACTTCTGTTGCCAGACTTGGTAGCGATCTAAAATTTACGTGGCAGGATATTTACACAATGAAGCTGTATATTAGCATTGAGCTTTTTTCGAGCATCTAACTTCACTATGAAGGGAAGAGCCGAGACGACCAGTGCCTTCTCAAAATTGCTGCGGCCTGAGAGAAATCCAATCCTAACCTACATCCACCTCTGGTTGACCCGCAAAGCTTGATTTTCTATCTGGACACACCTCTGTAGGTTTTTACCTTCCTGCATTTAGTTACAAGACAGTGGGGGAGTAGTTAATAAATGCCAGATTATATTCACCTGGATGGGCCTTAAAACGGTGTCTCTAGAATTCATGACTACGCCAAGATCCCCTCCCTGTCAAATTAGCATGGAAGTACAAAATATCAAGATACTGTACGTAGCTCCGAGAGAGGTCTTGGTGAACAAAGAATTCTATACTTATAGGGAATACTTACTCATTAGGATGCTTCTCAGTTCAGAATATGATCTTATAAACATTGAGCTGTAACCAATCGGAGACTCACGATACACTTGTCCTCAACTAATAAGTGTTTTGGCAGGTGGTGCTTTAACGTAGTAGCTTGGCCTACAAGAAATAGCAGGTAATTTCACTTAGATTACACTGCGCCGTCTGGAAAAGGTACTCCTTGATACACAAGGCTCGAGAGAAGGACAAGCGTGGTCATGGCGTGGAATGCTTTTCATCATCATAAAACTGCCCATCAGGACAGACATAGGGCTGAACCACCACCGCCACCACCACCACCACCACCACCACCACCACCACCACCACAACAACAACAACAACAACAACAACAACAACAACAACAACAACAACAACAACAACAACACATTACTGCTCTAAACGCATCACATCACCTATAAACACACACGCACACACAAAAACTCAGACACACTCACATACACACATGCTCACATGCACACACATACACATGCACACACACACGAAATAGGAACCGTAGTAAAACAAAAAAATAAATATACAGATAAATACATATTTAGTGAGTCAGGTCATTTTGACTCACATGCTGCTACTACTACTATTACTACTACTACTACTACTACTACTACTACTACTACTACTACTACTACTACTACTACTACTACTACTAGCTATTAGTTGTTGTCAATGTAGTTATCATTAATTTAGGATTGTAAATAACCGCCACAATAACAAAAGACAAACAAACCAGACGGCAAACACAGAAACGCCCCGAATATAGCCGCCATCTTAAAATGAAATTAGAGATGAAAATGGTAACATTTTTGTCAACAGTGCTGGATTTCTGTGATTTTGTTTGTTTGCTTCTTTTGCTTCCTTCCTTCTTTATTTTCTTTTTGTCTTTCTTTATTTCTTTAATTTGTGATAAAAGAAATAAAATATTCAACATTCCACAGGCATATTTTTGTTTGAGAAATGTAGATAAAAGTAGAAAAGGAGTGTGTATGTGAGTGAGTTAGTGTGTGTGTGTGCGTGTGTGTTCACGCGCGCGCGAGTATGTGAGTGTGCACACGCGCGTGTATATATTTATGTATGTATATATATATATATAGGAAAAGAGGCAGTTATTATTATATAATATATAATATATAGACATTGTTTGAAGGGATGTACAGGTTTTGTATATTAAGAAAAAGGAGGTAGTCAGATATATATATATATATATATATATATATATATATATATATATATATATATATATATATATATATATATATGCAGAGAGAGAGAGAGAAGGGAGCGGGAAAGTGAAAGAGAAAAAGAAAGGAAGAAAGAAAGATAGATAGATACATAAATAGATAGTCACAAAAGGACAAAACAGGGAGGGAAACGAAGAGATTAGTTTACATTTAAGCATGAGAGAAAAGTGGATTATTGTGAGTTTGTGCTGACCTGTATGAGTCAGATAATAAGAGAAATGCAATTGTCACTTAGGTATTTGTTTCGTCAGACAGGCGCCCAGCTCACTACATGACCGGTCAATCAGTTATTTTCCGTGTTTGTCACTGAATGCAGACGTTGAAATTGAAAATACAACGAACGTTGGTTGTATGGGTGCTCTCCTGAGATTTTTTTTTTTATCATTGATATGTGTGTGTGTGTGTGTGTGCATGCGCGAACGCAGGTGTGTGTGTGTGTGTGTGTGTGTGTGTGTGTGTGTGTGTGTGTGTGTTTGTGTTTGTCTCTTCCTACTGCTTGACAACCGGTGTTAGTTTTTTTAGGTCTCCGTAATGTAGCGGTTTGACAGAAAAGTTTGATAGGGTAAATACCAGACTAAGAGGAAGAAGAAGAAGAAGAACACAGAATTACGTTCGTTTTGTTCCACTAAATCCTTCGAAACGATGCCTAAGTATGGTCGCAGTTCAATAAATGAAACAAATATAAGACATACCACATTCTGGACATAGTAATTTAGATTTAAAAAGACTGGAGGATGGCGGTATAGAACGTTAAAGTAGCTAATGATGCTTATCGAAACCCTTTCTATAAAACAAAGTATCAAACAAGTTTTGGCTTGACTTAGTCAACTACATCATTGATTCCAAAGAATTTCTGTTTCTAAGCAACAATGTTGCGTTAATGTATTCAGTATTCACATGCCAGCGTGTGATAATGGGAATAATTGTTTCTTAAGGCTTCCTGTTTTGTATATTTGAATGAGGAATTTCAAACACATCCAAGAATAACTATTTCCAACAATTGGTTATCTATTGGAAGCAGTTTACCAGTTGAAATCAGTTCCTCTTTCAGATTGATGTCGAGACGTTAGCAGCCAAAACAATTCGAAGAATTGAACTTCATAAATATTCTACACTTATCGTAATGATTCATAAGGCTAGCGTTTATTTCTATAATTTATGTGAAAATTAAGTAGACGGAAAATAGAGATGTTTCTACAATCGTATGGCTGTGTCGTTAAGATGTTCGCATAGCAATCACATGGTTCCTAGTTCGAACCCATTGTACGGATTCTTAGGTAAGTGTTTTTTTTTCCATAGCCTCGGGTCAGTATAAGACTTGTAATGAAACAGGTGAGATGGAAACTGTGAAAGCCCGTTCATGAACTTGTTCTGAGGTGGTAAACTTCATCCGTCACCCCATTTAACACCATCATGGACTAGTCCATTCTGTTGGAAGCATACAGACCAGATCTACAATCTAAGATATCTCGGTGCACTGCTTTCTTCTTCTTGGAAGCTTCTTCGCAGTCACTCGCGTTGCTCGATATAGCAGCCAAATCTCTCTTAAATCACATGTCATCGTCTTATAAAACGGAACACAGTAGAAATGTAGGTTTAGGTACATTGTATCTGAATAGAAGAAGGATTAGCTACGACCGGGTTATCTCTGATCACAAGTTTTTTCACTCAAGATTAGCCAGCAGCAGTAGTAGCAGCAGCAGTTAGTCAGGTATCCTTCGCTCTTTTCCCTTCCTCATTGACGATGGTAGCCTCACTTACTGGAAGAACCGAAGTTTTGAGGCCAGAGTTAGATGAAGAACAACTGTTACCTTAAACACCGCAACAATGGTGCGTCATCTCGAGCTTTCTATTTTCTCTCAAGAAATTAAAACATAGTAGGAGGCTGACTGTGAACTAATTCAGATTTCCACCATCTCCAAGGACAGCTTCCTTGGCCATCTCCTAGGACAGCTTCCTTGGCCATCTCCTAGATCAGACTAGCAACTATATTAAATAGAGCCTTTTTTTGTATCATTTAATTGTAAAAATAGTATTTAACACGAAATAGATGTAAGCAAATTTAAGTAAACTATTCTTTTAGAACAAGGGTAATAGGAGAAAATGCAGGTTTTCAACACTGTTTTATTATTCTTTTTAGCTTTTATATTATGATAAACCAAAAAAAGAAAAAAAAAAGAAAAGAAAGAGAGAAAAAAATAGTGTCTCCTTGTGGGGCCTCATGCACGTGCCCATTTTGCTTAATGGTTAATGCAACCCTGCATGAAATGGAGAGGTATAAGTGGATAAAAGTACAAGACAGCCTGTCAGCGAAGATATGTCAGCTGCAATGTACTATAGTGTTTGCAGTGAATTACACCGTCCGAGATAAAATCATACTCGTGAATAGATAAAACACTAACAGTGCAGCTGGTTTATTGGATTTATAATAATTTGGAATAGTATGACGTCCAAAACACAGATCGTTGACGAAGTTGATAAAAATGTTGAAATAATATGACAGCAATAACATTCCTCGCTGACGATAATGTTGTCGGTGAGCTGGTAGAAACGTGAGCACGCCGAGCTAAATGCTCAGTGGCATTTCGTCCGACTTTACGTTATCAGTTCAAATTCCACTGAAGTATCAGTTGTGCGCTGGGGTCGACGTATTCTATAAGCTCACTCCCTCGAAATCGCTGGTCTTGTACTAAAATTCGAAACCAGTAATATTGGTAAATCTTTCGTAGCCCGAGAAAGACGGTTCTGTAATTTGTTGCTGAACAACCAGCACAAATGATTTGTTTATCGTGATCAAATGCATGTGCTGCACATTAGCTCACTCCCTCCATAAAAATCGACATTACCTGAAATGGTGCGCGGCGTATCACACATCAGATGTTGAAGTGACCGCAGAGCAACGTAAAATGAAGCGTTTTGTTCAACAACACAACTCATCACCCGGTTCAGGAATTGAAACCACGATCTCGTGATTGCAACACTCTAATCACTAAGCCATGCACCCTTCACGCTTAATGTTGAAATAATATAGCACCCATAATACAGCTGGTTGACAGGATTGATAATAGTTCTTTCTATTATAGGCACAAGGCTGACATTTTTAGGACGTAGCTTGTCGATCACATCAACGCCAGTGCTTGACTTGTATTTATCTTATCGACTCCGGAAGAATGAAATAAAAGGTAAAATCCACTCGGTGGAATTTGAAAACAGCTAATGTTTGAAATAATATAACACCTATAACACAACTGGTAAACTGGATTGCCCAATAATGTTGAAGTATCGTTCTAATAATCGTTTCTACTGGAGACACAGAGCCTCAAATTTGTGAGGAGGGGACTAGTCGATTACATCAGCCCCAGTGTTTCACTTGTACTTAATTTATCGACTCCGAAAAGATGAAGGGCAAAGCCGACTTCGGTGGAATTTGAACTCAGAATGTAACGTCGGAGGAAATACCGTTAAGCATTTCGTCCAACGTGCTAACGAGTCTGCCAGCTCGCCACCTTAAGTATCGTTCCAATAATAACAATTTCTAAGTTTGGCACAAAGACATGAACTTGTTACTGCAGCTATTTTTTTAAACTCTGTGATCAAAGTCAATATAGCCGGAGCCATCTTGTCTTTTATTCAGGTTCCGTGTACCTTGGACTACAATCCTCAAACGTGTCCTGATTTTTCAACAGTCGGGTGTAGTTTGAGGAAACTTTTGGTCGACTCGCAGTCAGAAAGTTATAGATAGGGAATCGATAAAGATCATGGGTCTGAAAGTTATTTTATCGATTCTGTGCTGACGAAGGATAAACACCTCCACCCATAGAATTTGAACTCAAATGCAAAGGTAGGAAATAACGTAGGATCGTGAACTATTTCTACCAGCCCACCACATGGACCTCTCTGATAATAAGCCGCAAATGTATTCCAACGAAGATTTTCCTCTTTTGAAGAGATTTAGCAGGTTTAGAGGTAATATTTGTAAAGAAAGCAGTTTGTGTATGTTTGCGCATGGGAAGGTGATGGGGGAAGAGAACAGGCCAGTGCATGTCTGAGGTAATCAGTAAGTCCTCTGGTGCACTTGCCTTGACTACTACTACTACTACTACTACTACTACTACTACTACTACTACTACTACTACTACTGCAGCGGTTGCTACTGCTGCGGCTGCTACTGCTGCAGCTGCTACTGCTGCGGCTGTTACTGCTGTGGCTGCTACTGCTGCTGCTTTTGCTACTGCTGCTGCTACTACTACTACTACTACTACTACGTTGAAGTTTGTCGTCGTAACGTTCGGGTCGTTGGAGTGTCTCCTTTGTTACAAAATGAAGGTATTGGCATCGTTGTTACCGCCATCGTTCTTTAGTTTTTTACCTTTTAAATTCTGTTGTGAATGTTGTTGCTATTGTTGCTAATGTTGATTTCATTGCCCCTACCACAGCCTTTTGTTATTGTTATTGTTGGTTTTTGTTTCTACTTAGTCGGAGAGATCAATTTCAACTTCCATTATAGCATCCATTTTCATCTGTTTTTTCATTAATATACACAGTATTTTTTATAAATCTTTGTTATGATTCCAACGACCGTTTCCTCCACCCCTCACTCACCCTGCTATCAACTGTCGTTTCAACTTTGATTTCATCTAATATTTCTTGACACCATAGCTGTTCCTTACATGATTTTGTTCTTCAAATATTTTTATATTTCGTTTATGTTTCTCTGTTTATTTTGAATTCTTCTCGCGGATAAAATATTTTACTGTCGAGACAAAAACTAAAATCCCTCTAAGAAAAGTTCATTATGACAACATGTCAATATTTGGTTTGTAATCAGTGCAAATATTCTTAATTTAATATTACATTGTTCTTGATATGCTTTTTTTAATGTTGTTTTAGTTTAAAAGATTGGAGCCGTCTCCATCTTAAACAATAATAATCCCTTTTCCACTCAACATCTCTAGTTTGTTGTTGATTTTCTATATTTCTTTTGTTTTTGGTCATAAGTTTCGTTTCAGCTTAGATGTTTATAAAACTTTCAAATTATAGTTTATGAACACAACAGCAGCAACATCATTATCATCATCA
>NC_142931.1:104958708-104988708 GCF_046866305.1 Octopus bimaculoides | reverse complement strand
GTTCAAAGAAGGGAAAAACGGAAGAAAAAAATCAGCACCGATGTCCACGAGGTTACTTTGTGAGGCGCAGGAGTGTCTGTGTGATAAGAAGCCTGCTTCCCAACTACATGCTTCTGGGTTCAGTCTTACTGCGTGGCACCTTGGGAAGATGCCTTCTACTATAGACTCGGGTCGACAAAAGCCTTTTGAGTGGATTTGGTAGACGGGAACTGAAAGAAACCCGTCACACACACATATATATATGTGTGTGTGTGTGTGTGTGTGTGTGTGTGTGTGTGTGTGCGTGCGTGTGTGTATGTATTTGTTATTTGTGTGTTTGTCCCTCCACCATCGCTTGACAACCGATGTTGGTGTGTTTACGCCCCTTCACTTAGAGACCGATAGAATAAGTACTAAGCTTACAAAGAATAAGTCCTGAGACCGATTTCTTCGACTAAGGGCGGTGCTCCAGCATGGTCGCAGTTAAATGACTGAAGCAAGTAAGAGATAAAAGAAAAATATATGTAGGGTACGGACATGCATACAAATATATTATATATATATATATATATATATATATATATATATATATGTGTGTACTTACATATGTATGTATGTTTATATACGATTTTGTATATTCATGCATATACACACACGCATGTTAGTATTGTGTAGTTTATTTGAAGTACACCTACTTCTCGACTTATGACCATGTTCCGTTCCGACTGACTGTTGATCTGGTCGTATGTCGGGTTTATGTTTTTCACCACCATTTTCATTTAAACGGGTTATAAAAGAATGAAACACAAACATTTATTGTACATTATGTGGAAAATACGTAATATGTACTTTGTTGTACTGATAACAAAAATACAATCTAAAAATAATGTAAAAATTAATATAAAGGAAATTCTGCTTGCATACAATAAAAAGAATTGTTCCTGTGAAAAATGTGCAAATGGGAATAAATTTTTAACTTTTACAGTCATTTTCTAGAATTGAGGGAGATGGTTTTTCGAGGAACATGGTGAGCTTTGTTTGAATAGTTCCTTTTTCTTTTTTTCGTCATATAACTTACGATAACAACGCGCAACATCTTGAATGATACGTTTATTTTTTTTGTGGTTGAAAGTGCAGATGGTCGCAAGTCACATAGATTGTAAGTTGAGAAGGTGTATTTTGAAACAGATAGAATTGAAGGTGAGTTAAATAGCCTCTCCAATGCTGTTTGGCACTAGAAGAATGAGAGCAAAAGCAAAATATTAACAAATATTTGCACTTTTATCTTATACTAGCATAGCCCTGTCGTTACCAGGCAATTTTCACACTAAAATGACTTTATGT
Source organism: Octopus bimaculoides (assembly GCF_046866305.1). Classification (NCBI taxonomy): domain Eukaryota; kingdom Metazoa; phylum Mollusca; class Cephalopoda; order Octopoda; family Octopodidae; genus Octopus; species Octopus bimaculoides. The sequence continues at coordinate 104,987,385 of NC_142931.1, read as the reverse complement.
AAATTTCTTTTTATTCCATGTCAGACTGTTTTCTCCCATCAAGATAGGTTTGTGCAATCTTTCGCAAAAAAAAAAAAAAAAAAAATTCGTTGAGGATTTTTTCGTTTTTTAAATTATTTACATGCCTCTTCCATTGTTTCACATGACTTTATTCATTAAAACGTATTGAATCTTTAGAGCTTCTTAAAATTTTCGTCGTCGTAATATTTTGCTTTTATTTTATTTAATAAAAATTGGTTGTCTTAATGGTTTTGTTTTCACTTAATGGTTTTGTTTTCTGATTAGGTAAAAATGATCAAATTTTAAACCTCTGAGACATTTTTCTACAATTTTTCTTGAACAAATAAATAACAAAATCGCACTCAGTGTGAAAAATTACACCAATATAGCAAATTTGAAAATTTTCACTTAACTTTAAAGTTCCCAAACATCTAATGGTAACAGAAAAGACTCAAGAGAGGTAGATAGACAGTTATAAGATGCCGCACGCACGCACACACACACACACACACACACACACACACACACACACACACACACACACACACACACACACACACACACACACACTCTCTCTCTCTCTTTCTCATTATGTAGTAGACACATGTAGTGTATGTGTGTGTGCCTATGTGTATATATACGTATGTATGTGTGTGTGTGTGTATGTATGCGAATGTATAAGTGTATGAGTGTTTTTTGTGATGGACAGCATAAGCGCTGCATGTGAACAACTGCTGTCAACTTATCAACCCCCTCTTTCCTTACACTCAATTTCCTTTCCCTTCCTCAGCGTTTAAAAGATATCCATGTGTATTTGTGTGTTGTGTGTGTGTGTGTACGTGTGTGTAGGCATGTATCTATGTATTTACATAAGTACGTATGCAACGTCCATCATATATTTTCATCTTTCACCAAACTCCGTCCACTCCTTGGAAATTTCTAAATTTAAACTCTTTCACTTAGCTTCTACCATATCACTCATTGAGGTTCAGTGCAACTCAGCCCGCACATCACACCTTCCTTATACCATAACCACAATATCCGAGATACTGCTAAAGGTTTATAAGTTATAGGGTGACAATGTTTTGGCTGATAAACAATTTCTCACCTAGGAAAAATGGAAACTAAGCTTAGCTCTAATCTTCACAGAGGTATGGAGAAATAGAAAAAGGGGCTTGTGAAAAGCACAGATTTTGAGTGGTAATCAGTCAATTATCATCGCATAAATCTGGTCTTTTGTTAAGGCTGGACTTTTATTCTTTAATAAGAATGATTTCTTTAATCCTTAAATTTCCAACATTCTGTTCCATAGCGTTGTTAGTGATTCCGATATCTTGTTCACATCGTGATTCTAGGTACTTTTAAATCGGAATGGCATTCGTTTGAACGTGTTATTTTACTGGCATGCGCAATTTACGAACAATTCTTAAGATGTAAACCCTGCCGCTATGCGGCGTACCATGTAAGCTCATAAACACATGTGTCTACATTGTCGGTAAGTTAGTTGTCCAGTGTAGATACAGTGTTGTGTGAGGGGGCGATTTGCAGACAAGCATTTTCTCAGTTACTTTACGGGAGATTACTTTCATTGACTGTCGGCTGACGAACACTTCCATTTCAGCACCATCCTATATATATATATATATATATATATATATATATATATATATATATATATATATATATATATATATATATATATATATATATATATATATATATAAACAATATATGAGTATATGCATATATATGTACATGTATGTATATACCTTCATCCACATGTACATATAGATACATAACTGGGTACATGACGTGGCAAAAGAACATGGACAAAATGGTAAACAAGGTGCAACAAACAAGCAGGCCACATAGAGAACATATCCTTATATATATATATATATATATATATATATATATATATATATATATATATATATATATATATATATATATATATAATAATAATAATAATAAATAATTTGGACAAATAAATATAAGTCAATTAGTGTGATTAAATGTTCAGTAGAGCACTGGCACGGTTTAGGCTACCTGTTGTTATCCGCAGTTGTGGTACACTTCCGTTGGATCTACTTCAGGAACTCTGCAGTGGCAGTTAGGGTAATAGTATTAATTAATAGGAGATGAATTTCCTATTAGACCTTTATTAGGTACAACAGATGTTTCGGCCCATCAGTCTGGGTCTCTTCAGGTACATTGATAAAGACGTCTCACTAGAGATTTTTAGTGTCGACTGGCTTGTTATATGTCGATCAAGTTAGGGAATGAATAAAAGCAAATAATATTATAAAAACCGCAAAAAATTCAAATATGAACGAGGAAATCTTGCGTTCCATTTTAGATAAAATGACCTTATCAGCTTTCGCTGTCATAACTGCTTAGAGGAAAAAGAATGTAGAAGGAGAAAGGAAGATTAATACTTAGTCAAGTAGTTTTATGTTCGTGCATATACATTTGCTTTTATTCATTCCCTAACTTGATCGGCATATAACAATAAGCAAGCCGACACTATAAATCTCTAGTGCGACATCTTTATCAATGTACTTGAACAGATCCGGACTGATGGGTCGAAACATATGTTGTACCTAATAAAGGTCCAATACGAAATCCATCTATTAATTAATACTACACACACACACACACACACACACACACACACACACACACACACACACACACACACACACACACACGCACACACGTATGTATGTATGTATGTATGTATGTATGTATGTATGTATGTATGTATTTATGTATGTTTGTATGTATATGTATATGTTTGTGTTTGTCCCCAACCACTGCTTCGCTGAAACTGAATGACAAATAAGTAAAATGTAAAAGATCTAAATTAGGCGATTAATGATGGATTTCGTTTTATAATTGAAGATTGCTTCGGGTGAAATCCATGCTACGCGCATGGGTTTTATTTCAGGAAGATTTGGGTTCTATGTCTATAGGCTGAGCGACTTTCATAGATTTTTGTTGATATGGACAAAATGTTGTTGCTATAAATTTTGGTTCTTATGAAATAAACAGTAAAGATGACACCATCCTGATTTGAAACCAGAACCAGAAACCAAAGGGACCAGCCAGCTGTAATGAATTATACTGTAAAGAATTATAAGCATACTGTTATGAATTATCAGATGAACGTTTCGGCCCCCATCTAATTTACTTTCTTGGTCCTGGAACCTATATGGTTTCACGTTTATATGAAAATATGTCTTCCATTAATCATATATCTCGTGGTGCAAAGATTGTTTCACGGTTACGGCAAACGTATTTGATGGCTAAAAGGTACTTTGTAATGAGAAGTGAGTGTGTGTGTGTGTGTAGGAGACAGAGAGAGAGAGAGAGAGAGAGAGAGAGAGAGAGAGAGAGAGAGAGGGAGGAGAGAAGACGAGAGAGAGTGAGAGTGAGAGTAGAAAGAGATGAGGAGACAGTGAATATATGTTAATCTAAATGAAAGAGGTTGCATAAATGAGAGACTACATTTATGAAAAAACAAATGAAGTAGCATTATATATATGTGTGCGTGTGTGCGTGTGTGCGTGTGTGTGTGTGCATGTGTGTGCATGTGTGTGTCTGTGCGTGAATATATGTGTATATTGTGCGTGTACATGTACATCCATACATTTATTCAAAATGTATACATACAAATGCACATGTGTACGTATATCTAAGTACGCACGCGCACACACATAAATGGATTTATTTATGTGAAATGCATGTGTAGGTAGTTACATATATACAAATGTACGTCTCTCTCTCTCTCTATATATATATATATTTGTGTATGCATATATGTAGTTGCACACATATACATTTATACGGAAGACCCAAAATTTGAGGAATATAGATACACTGTTAACAGATACATACCTTTGTGAATATAACGTGTTAGTGTGTATATGAATGAGAAAATTGAGAGACGACGCAAAGTGAAAAAGATACGTAGCAAGGGCTTTGAGGATAATGACAGAGGAAGAGAATGATACACCCCACCATACACACACTTAAATACACTTACACACACACACACACACACACACACACACACGCACGCACACACACACACACACACACACACACACACACACACACACACACACACACACACACACACATATTAAAGAGAGAGAGAGAGAGAGAGAGAAAATAAAGAGAAGTCGTGTGTACACACTGACATTTATATGTAGCTTAAAATGATATGCAAACAAATGGAAATAGAAATATTTTGCCATCAAGGCAAGATTAAACAGAAGAACCGTAAAACAACTATAAATGTAACAGGCAGAGTTACACAGCTACAGCATAATAAGAATAGTGTCATCAAGCCCATGTATTTTGGAGATTGGTTATAAATGAATGGATGTACATCTTTGTGTCTATTTTTAATATAGCATTTCAGTTTTATGTGTGCCGAGGAAAAATATAGTCCTATGCACCTGAGATTTTTTCTCTCTCTTTCTGTGTACGTGTGTGTATCCCTGTGTGTGTGTGTGTGTGTATGTGTTTACGCATGTATGTATGTAGATATGTATGTATGTTTATCTATCTATCTATCTATCTATCTATCTGTCTGTCTGTCTATCTATCTATCTATCTATCTATCTATCTATCTATCTATCTATCTATTTATCTATCTATCTCTTTCTCTCTCTCCTCTCTCTGTATATATATATATATATATATATATATATATATATATATATATATATATATATATATATATATATATATATATATATGTATGTATGTATGTATGTATGTGTGTATGTATGCATGTATGCTTGTATGCTTGTATGCTTGTATGTGCGGGTGTACGGAAGGGTAATGCTGATGTATGCCTATTTAATGTAATGTATATACATGGATTCATGCACCATTAGCAAGTCAAACTAAAACCGCAAATATCAATTTGGATAGTTTGCCCGAGCCAGTGAAACACAAATATATTAGAGCTCTATTAATATCTTCGCCGCCACTTCCAGCGCCGCCATATCACCATATCAAATCCACCACCACCACCACCACCACCACCACCACCACCACCACCATACCACCACCATTAACAACACCACCGTATATACTACTACCATCACTACCGCTATCTCCACAATAACCACAATGACCATTAACACCGTCACATTCCGCACCACACACGCACCAGCACCACTATAACCACCAGCAGAAATGTTTGCGTAATTTAGACGACATTTTATTCACCGCACCCTGTATATTAGGTGATAAAGCGTATATACATGCATACAAGCATGCATACATGCATGCATACATACATACATACATACATACATACATACAGAGAGAGAAAGAAAGTATCTCGCTGTAGACAAATAAGTGTAAAGAAACCAAGTTAGATCGAAACGTCTTCTATTCAGACTGATGGATGCATACATTTCGGAATATTTATCTCCTCCTCAGCATAAGATACTGGAAAGGGGACGTGCTACGGTCTAAATTGAAAAAAATCTCTTTTAGACAGATCTCACTGTGTACTGCGACTACTTGCACTAATCGGCGGAGCGGCTGTAATAAAATACGGAATAGAAGTGTTAAGCAGTAACGTGTATAAAAATAAACTCGTCACCAGTAAGAAAACCATTCACTGTATTTTATCATGGAGAAGATTCCTCGCTGTAGAGATATAAGTGTAAACACGCTAAATCAGTTCGAAGCGCCTCCTATCCAGACAATGTGTGCATGTATGTGTTCGTGTATATCTATGTATGTATCTGTTTGTGTTTGTGTTGGTTTGTTTACGTCCTCATAACATAGCGTTTCGACGAAAGAGACCGATAGAATATATAGGAGACTTGAAAAATATGTACTGGGTTCGATTTGCTTGATTAAACCCTTCAAGGTGGTGTTTCAGCATGGCCGTAGTCCAATGACCGAAGCAAGTGAAAGATAAAAGTAATCAATGCCTTGGGAATAATTAAAAATTTTTTTTAGAGAAATGCGTAACACAAAATTTAGAAATATGGGCAAGACATTCAGAATAATGCCACTTGGTTCCCTTCACATTTCGTAAAATTAATTAAGCAGAATAGAAAACATGAAACGAAAACGAAGCAATGTACAACCCGAGGTACAGCGAGCTGTGTTGTGCAGTGAGAGTATTAATAATGATGATGATGATGATAATAATAATAATAATAATAATAATAATAATAATAATAATAATAATAATAATAATAATAATAATAATAATAATAAGACACCGGGGATGTTTAACAGGACTACACCGGGGATGTTTAACGTGTGAGAACGATAAATCACTGCTCCGAAATTTATCCAAAAACATCGGAAATAAAGACATCGCATGGAGCCAAAAAATAGCTGACAAAGGGTTGGACTATATCCGAGTAAGCAATACTCATTGAAATTTATTTCTATTTTTCCAAATATAATGATGTATTGTGTGTACTGTTAGCTTATTACGCAAAAAGTACGAAGATCTGAACGTGCAAAACAATCTGACAACAGAAATGAACGATCCGGTACCCTACGAAAACGATGACCGTCAAAATAAAGGGCCGGACGTTGTTCCTCATGTCCCGCAAACAAAACCAAAACGGCATAAATAGACACGTGAGGAATACATTTCGATCCTACACGCTTATTTCACAGCAGTGCTCTACCCAAAAAACGAAAACGCAACAACACATACATATAAAATATGGAAGAAAAATAATGTAAATAAAGACCTCGATAAAACAATGAACCCTAACAAACTAGCTAACATAAGAAGATATATTCTAAAAGCAAAAAAAATATCAGAAATAGAAATAGAACAATTGAAAGGAAAAATACATCAGGAAAATCTAGATAGTAGTCACACAGCAATGCCAAATCATAATATAAACACTGAGATAGCAGAACACGAGGACAAACGTAACATTTCCGGCAAAAACGAAGTAAACAAAAGACAACAAACCCAGACCGTAGAGATGTATAATAGTGTACAAAAAGCACCAATCCAGAACACCACAGACAAACATATGAATGAAAAGGAAGGCAAAACAAATCTAAAGCCTGGGAATAACGAAGGGAAACCTAATAATTACGATACTATGAAAATGAGAATAACCGAAGAACTGAAAACCACAGATCTTAGAATGGACCACAGATTATATCTCCCAAAAATCAAAATAGACAATAAAACAACATCAATAATAAATAGCATAAACCTGGCCGTCACGGAACTAACAACCACAGAAACAACAGGCAATATCACTGAGCTAAATGACATAATATATGCGGCAGCCACTGCAGCCACAAAAGCAGCAGGATACTCACTCAAACCCATCCGAACAGTTCTACCACCCAAACAGACTTTGTGGATAAATAACATCCAGAACAAAATTAAAAAAAAGAGAAAAGATTTATCGATTCTCAACGAAATTAGTAGACAATCAACACAACTAAGTAACAAGAAGAAAACAAAAATACTGTACAAATACAGTATTACAGAAAAAGACTTACCTGAGGCAAAAGAAAAACTAAAGCAAGACATCCTTGCCAAAGCACAAAGGATCCGCCGGTATGAGAAACGCCAACGTTTCTTTGAACAAAACAAACAGTTCAAATCCAACCCCAAAAAACTCTACCAAGAACTGGGTAAAAATAAGATAGACATTACTGCAGCACCAACAGCAGAAGAACTGGAAGAATTCTGGAAACAAATATGGTCGGTGAAGCAACAACCCCAGAAAAGGACCATTAAAACAACGAACTTAGCACTTGAGCAACTCTGGGCCCCTATAACAACTGAAGAGGTCACCCAGACACTGCAAAGACTAAGCAACTGGAAGGCACCTGGACACGACAAGATCCTCAACTTCTGGTTAAAACACCTGCCAGGAATGCATAAAAAGCTGGCAGAAAACTTTAACAACATACTAGCAGAACCAGAGACAATGCCTGAATGGCTCACGAAAGGGAAAACCATCTTAATCCCCAAATCCACGGAAACGGAGAAACCACAAAACTAGAGACCTATAACCTGTCTCCCTACGATCTACAAAACCTTTACTGCAATATCGCAGAGATTGAGTAAGCACCTGGAAAATAACAACCTGTTTCCAGAAGAGCAGAAGGGATGCTGCAAGGGCTCATACGGCTGTAAAGACCAATTATTGATCAATAAAGCCATAACTGAAGACAGCCGCAGAAAGAAGAAAGGCCTCAGTATGGCCTGGGTGGACTACCAAAAGGCTTTCGACAGTGTTCCCCACACGTAGATTCTGGAAACACTAGCCATAAACAAGGTGGCACCAATTATTATAAAATACATAAGGCACTCAATGAACAAATGGCAGACAGTGCTACAGCTCCAAACAAAAGAGGGACTTGTGAAAACGAAAGCCATCCTCATTAGAAGAGGAATATTCCAGGGAGACACGCTCTCTCCACTCCTGTTCTGCCTGGCACTCACACCTTTAACTGAATTGCTAAATAGAACTGGATGCGGTTACAAATGCTACGGAAAAACAGTCAGCCACCTTTTATATATGGATGACCTAAAATTATATGCTAAAAATGACAAAGAGCTAGAAACACTACTACAGACAGTACACGGTTTTACCAAGGAAATAGATATGAAATTCGGATTAGAAAAATGTGCTAAAGCAACCCTGAAAAGAGGAAAATTAGTTAAAAGTAGCAATATGACAATAGATAAAGCCGATGAAATAAGAGAACTAGACGAAAGCCAACCATATAAATATTTAGGAGTCAATGAACTAGATAGGATACAACATACACAAAAGAAAGAAAAAATAAAGAAAGAGTACTATAGACGAATTAGATCAATACTAAAAAACAGAGCTCAATGCTAAAAACAAGATAATGGGTATCAACACTTTAGCTGTCCCAGTTATAAGCTACAGCTACAACATCCTTAACTGGACACTAAACGAACTATCTAAAATAGACAGGAAAACAAAAAAAATAATGACAGGATATAGGATGCACCACCCAAAATCTGACATAGAAAGGCTATATATACAACGCACAGAAGGTGGCAGAGGTCTTATACAGCTGGAAAACTATTATAAAATAACCACCATAGGACTGCAAAAATACCTACTCCAGAAGCATGGAAAACTAATACAAATATCCACAAAACACGAGCAAAACAAAAAGCTGTTTTCAGTATTTAAGGAAGCTGACAAATACAAACAAGAAATCAATCTACCTAACAAATACGAAGAAGAAGAAGAAGAAGAAGAAGAAGAAGAAGAAGAAGAAGAAGAAGAAGAAGAAGAAGAAGAAGAAGAAGAAGAAGAAGAAGAAGAAGAAGAAGAAACAACAAAAGCTATAAAACAAATGAAATCCAAACTAAAACTAGAACAGCAACGGACCATGATAAAACGATGGCAAGAAAAGCCCCTACATGGTAAATACTGGGCTAAACTAAATGCAAAAGAAATAGACAGAGAAAAATCCCAGCAATGGTTGAGAAGCTCAGGACTCAAAGCAGAGACTGAAAGATTTTTAATTGCTGCACAAGACCAAAGCCTCCCCACCAGAAATTACCAAAAACATATAATGAAAAGAAACATAACAAGTAACTGTAGAATATGTGGAGATGGACAAGAAACAATAAATCATATTATCTCTGGCTGCCCAGTCCTGGCTAAGAAGGAATATATTCACAGACACGACAGAACTGGGACCTATATACACTGGAAGCTATGCCAACACTATGGAATAACAACAGAAAAAAGATGGTATAAACACACGCCAGAAAAGGTCACAGAAAACGAGAAAGCAACCATACTCTGGGATATGCCAATACACACAGGTAGAGAAATTAAGGGAAATAGACCAGATATAGTTGTCAAAGATCATGAAGAAAAAAATGCTTTCTAATTGATGTATCAATACCAGCAGATGACAACGTCTCCCTAAAAGAAATGGAAAAACTTTCAAAATACAAAGACCTGGAAATAGAGGTAACTCAAATGTGGAATCTAAAAACAGAAACAATTCCTATTATAGTAGGTGCCTTAGGTATAATAAAAAAATATTCAGACAAATACATAACAAAAACACCAGGACTTACAAATATATATAACATACAGAAAATTGCACTACTGGGCACAGCACACATCCTACGCAAAACACTTTGAATACAGTAACCATAAGAACACCACAGCAAACCACAGCACATACCCAAGGCGCACAGAGCTGCGCTCGGTAGTGAAGTGAAAGGACGTTATAAAAATAAAACTACTGAACAATAATAATAATAATAATAATAATAATAATAATAATAATAATAATAATAATAATAATAATAATAATGATAATAATAATAATAGTAATAATAATAATGATGATAATAATAATAATAATAAGGCAGTGGCTCTCATGGCTTCAGATCTTAATTGATTGGAAGTTATCATGTACATTGTTTTGTCTTGGTATAAAAAGATGGGCTACAGCAAATATTCTGCTTAATACCACAGATTTGCTTGTCAGTTGTTTGTCCTTAACCAGTTGAGCATGTTCCTTGGTGGCTGACGATATGTGCATCTCTGATCATGAGCAGAAGTAGTGAGGGGGCATCATAGCTATGTGTTGAAAAGAATTCTTTGGGCTTTGAATAATTCACCTTCGGAAACATGGATGTTTTGCCCAACATCCTTAAACAAACCTTATTCAGGGACCTTTTGAGCAGGATGGGCTACTCAACCTGAAAAAATTCTAACTGGGCCCCACCTGCGAGGTCATGCACTGTTTATCTTGATATGAGATCACCATGTTGTGCACATATGGTTGTGATGCATGTGCCTGGTGTACCCTTATCAGACGGGTAGTCATGATGGGTATACTGGGCTTCGTATATTTTACCTCAGTGTCACTTTGATGGCTTGCACTTCTCTCTCACTCAGTAATAATAATAATAATAATAATAATAATAATAATAATAATAATAATGATAATAATAATAATAATAATAATAATAATGATAATAATAATAATGAAAACAACAACCATTTGGATAAAACTTGTCTTGTTATTTCTATGGCTGTCCGTTCAAAGATCTTAATAAAATACAGAAATACAAAAATCTAGGTATGGAGATTGCCAAAATGTGGAAGATGAAAAACCTTACGATATCTATCATGATAGGAACACTTGGAGTAATAATGAAAGGAACAGGAAAAATTCTTAGACGTAATACAAGGAAAACATGCTTGAAAAATACAAAAGATGACCTTATTGGGTATTGCGCACATATAACGAAAAAAGCTCTTAGCGTAAATTTCATTGTTCTTTTATTTTCTTACTCTTTTAATTGTTTCAGTCATTTGACTGTGGTCATGCTGGAGCACCACATTGAAGGGTTGTAGTCGAATGAATGGACCCCAGGACTTATTTTTTATTTAAACCTAGTAGAAGGCACTTGCCCAAGGTGCCACGCAATGGGACTGAACCCAGAACCATGAGGTAGGGAAGCAAGCTCCCAACCACACAGCTACCTATTCTTTTTCTTTGTCCAGTCCTAGTACTTCTCGATATCATGCACTCATCAAAACTATTAAGAACATCACATCCGTTATCTACCTTAATTGATACCCGGTGGATAATGTCTAAGTACATTAGATACCAAGAAAAACTTTAATAATAATCGTCTCAAGTTTTGGCACAAGGCCAGTAAGTTCGGGTGGGTGGGACAAGTCGATTACATTCAATCCAGTGTTCAACTGGTACTTATTTCCTCGATATATGCATAAAGGATAAAAGGCAAAGTCGACCTCAGCGGAAATTGAACTCTCAATGTGAAGTGGACGAAATGTCACTTAGTATTTTGCCTGGCGTGCTAACCACTTTGCCTGCTCGCCGCCCTGTCAGTATTTCAAACCAATCAACGAGTAATGTGATTGCTCCAATTCTATATTTAAGAGATGAGGAATTATGTACATTATTTACATTTGACGGATGTTTGTCCTCATCTTGTTTGTTGTTAACACGTTTCGACTGATATACCCTCCAGCCTTCATCAGGTGCCTTGGGGAAATTTCGAACTTGGGTTCTCATTCCTAAGGTATTTTTCGATGTTATTATTATTACTATTATTATTATTATTATTATTATTATTATTATTATTATTGTTGTTGTTGTTGAGGTCACTGCTTGGAATCGAACTCGGAATTTTCGATTCCAAGCAGTGACCTGAATAATAATAATAATAATAATAATAATAATAATAATAATAATAATAATAATAATAATAATAATAATAATTATAACAGCAACAACATCGAAAAATACCCTAGGAAGGAGAACCCAGGTTTGAAATTTCACCAAGACACCTGATGAAGGCTGGAGAGTATATCAGCCGAAACGTTGTGTTAACAACAAACAAGATGAGGACAAATAACTGTCAAATGTAAATAATGTAAATGATGTGATTGTTGTCATGTTATCTCAATATTATTCTCAATAATAATAATAATAATAACAACAACAACAACAACAACAACAACAACAATAACAACAACAACAACAACAATAATAATAATAATAATAATAATAATAATAATAATAATAATAATAATAATAATAATAATATCGAGTTGTAAGTCCACGTTTGTTGTATGTAGCAAAATTGGTTCGGAATAGAGGCGCTGTGCAATTATGATAGCGCAACGCAATGGTGGAACGTGAGACTCAGGACAAGCTAACGAGAAAAAGAAAAACCATTGAATATAAGTGAGAGACCCGTTTAGAGACTATATACGTACTTACAACAGAAAGCAGTCCTCCCTTCATAGTGCTCTACTCCAACGTATTTGCAGCTACTTGGTCTTTTCAGTGATATCGTTCTCGTATTATTGCTTTTATATTGGCGTTATTTTTATTTGTCAAACACACACACACAAACACGATACAGGCACGAACATGCATGCACATATACACATACACATATACATACACACACGCCCACGCACGCTATCGAATTCACTTCTATATTCTTCCTTCTAGTTTAATGTTATGAAGGTTATTATTTACTGTACAACTACAGCCTGTCTTTGAATGTCACATATTTTAATCTCTCTCTCTCTCTTTCTCCCTCTCCTCTCGTAATAATAGTCTCTCTCTCTCTCTTTTCGCAATAATAGTTGTTATTCTAAGAAATATTACTTTTTGTAGTCGTCTTTGAGTTTATTGAATTTTCTTTTTCGTTTGCAATCTTTGTCATACCTGTCACCTTTCACCAGAAACTGAGTTTTGGCTCTTGATGTTCAATTCATGTCTGTTCTTACGTTATAATTAAATGTTTTAGAATTTATACATTATTTTCTGTATGTATAATACTTCTGTGAAATGTTTACCTCAAAGAAAATGTCCGTCTAGAGACTTCAGTATCTACGTCTGTAACAAAATCAAATAAAATGTTTGTAAGCAGACAGTCGAATACAACTGCAAGCGTCCTTTTCATTAAGTTGTTATTGTTGTTTATCAGTTTAGGCACTCGAGAATGTTCTTCACTTGGAGTCGGCTATCATTTTCGATATATGTGACGCGTTCAATGTCGATAGAAGTATAACAGAACTTCACAGAACATTTGAGCCTTCTGAGATTTGAAATCTTTGTGGACCTTCCCAAAGTAGAAGCGATTTATGCGCACCATGATTTCTAGGAGTTGATGTAAAAATTTCTTCCCCTAAATTATTATTCTTTAATTAATATTCTTTAAGATCAGAAGGTGTTTCGGCTCCGAATATTTCACGATTCTCTTCAAAAGTTCAATACTGGAATACTGCTCCAGTAGTTGGGAGAGTCGTTATTTCATACACGAACAACATGGAGCACATCCAAATGAATTCTACTAGATTGACTGCTGTGAAGTTACCGATGCCATTTCTCATAGATGCGTTGTCTTCTTACTCTGCCCTTTTTTATAGATACTATAATGGTCTTTCCCGCGCAGAGCATTGACATGTAACTTTCAAAATATTGAGTCTTGCCTACCACGCAATGAGTAAATACTCAGAAAAAAACATTACATAAATATAGAGTTGATATCTCCATTAGCAGCATATCAATATAATTACATATTCAGGTTTTACTGACCAATCTTTGAAGGGTCGCCTATTCTGACATAAAACTTCGTTCCACCCTTACTACACAGACGACATTGCAGCACTTTCAAAGTACATTGAAAAATCAAGAAACAAGGACAGACCGCAAGCATTTAATTGGCAGAATTCGATAGAGGACAGGAATTTAAGAACGGATTAAAAGCTCCACATCATTCACACAGAAAAACTCCACATCATTCACCATCTTACATTAATCTTAAATTAAAAAAATAAGTAAATTTCGAACACCCGAATGAAATTGAAGTTCAACAAAAATAATCCTTGTTTACTTCAAACATATATATAAAAATGTAATAATTGCTAAGTGATCTGCAGTGTGTGCGTGTGTGTGTGTGTGTGTATGTGCACGTGCGCATACACGTGTATGTATATATGTTCGTATACATACACAAAAAAGGGAGAGAAGGGGAAGGCCCCTTACACAATATATATATATGTGAGTGTGCGCGCACGCGCGTACATGTGTATGTATATATATTCGTATACATACATACAAAAAAGCCAGAGAAAAGGGGAGGTTCCTTATACAATATATATATGTATATTCAATTAGAGGTTAATTTAGCCTCATTATTATTGTTGCGAATAATAATAATATTCATAAAATAGTAGGTCTATATATAAATCATGGTTTATAATCATTCAAAAGAAAATTAAGAAAATGGAGATATAGCATTTAATAAAAAATTATTATCTGAAAAATCCAACATATTCTCTAGAGAATATGTTGGATTTTTGCAGATAACAAATTTCTATTTAATGCTATATTGCCACTTTCTTAATTTTCTTATATATATATATATATATATATATATATATATATATATATATATATATATATATATATATATATATATATATATATATATATATATATATTAATTTAAGATTAATGTAAGATGGTGAATGATGTGGAGCTTTTCTGTGTGAATGACGTGGAGCTTTTAATCCGTTCGATATCAGTGAAGAATTTCACCTTATATATATATATATATATATATATATATATATATATATATACGTCTATCTATCTATCTATCTATCCATCTATTTATCTAGCTTTATATACACGCAGCATATACATAAATATATACGTGCATAAACACACACAAACGCATACACACACACACACACACACACACACATACACGCACACATACACACATACACACACAACACGAACACACACATATGTATGCGTAAGTGCGTGTGTATGTGTGTCTATTGGTTGTGTAGAACCCTGGTTATGTTAAAAAGTGCGATTTTGCCATCCGATAAATAGATCTAAATAAAACATGAACCAAGTTGAAATATATTTGTCGCCAATATGATAGACTAAAATCTCTTAAATTCTGTGTACCAATCAACATGGCTGCAGTCCAATGGCAAAGACCAGTAAAAGAATAAAAGAATAAAAGAATACGTTAACAAACGCAAATTTATGTTTTGATATGTTCGCTAATCTACGTGGACATGACGACAGAACATCATTTTATCTCCTTACTAAACTACACTCGAATTGTTTAAAAATGGTGGACTACTTATTGTATTGTTTCTAGAACGATATATGACACTAACAAAAACAGCCGCTTAAACTAATTGTTGAAGATATGGCTTTGTTCTTGAGGAAATATATTTCTAAAAGAAATAAACAACAGAACAACGACTGTGTGCGTGACTGGAATATTGCATGAACGATTTGACTAAACGGAATTGTAATATCTTGGAAACGTTAAGAACCGCTTTTGGTGATGCTAAGTTTGCTTGCTTGAATAAATCAGCCATTTATCAGAGGATTAGACGTTTCACAAGTTCACTGCTTCCTGCTAGGACTTGAAAGCATTTGGCGTGTATCAGGTCGAGGTTTATTTCGATACAATGCAATAATGAAAATGATTATACAAAAGTACGCAAAAATCACGTGACCTACACCGACCTGATTCTAGCAGATCTGTGATTAAAGTATTCAGTAAATTGCCGATAGACCTGGAAATCTTCTTTGAATCTTGCCACGCAATCTTCACCAAAGACCTTGCAATGCGTTTAAGCACCGGACACTTTTCTTCCTGGATTATAGTGAACGAAAACGTGACAGACAAATGAATGAAGCTTATTGCTCATGCACACATCGACACACACGCAAAATATGGAGAACACGTATACACAGATAAACGCACATATGCTCACACATATGCGAGTGCAACGCACGCAAGCACGCACATACAAACGCATTCATATAATAATAGAAAGCAGAAAGAAATACTCGTCTATAGAAACAACAGACTGAGTCAAAAAAATAAGATTTGCGTGAAGTTCTAAGATGGAGATTGCAAACTGAGCAGCTGTGTGTGTAGTGAAGGGAAATGAACGGTGAAATGGAGTTGTTCTTTAAATCAGTGAGCGGTAGCAGTGGTGATCTGGTGGTAGTGGTGGTGTGCATCCAACTCACGTTACGGGTTTGAAGGTATTGATTAGCAAAGTTGAAACATAATGGTGACAATACGGTGGCCAGCTACTAGTCCAACGTTGAAGCTTTGTGTCATTTCAACCACAGCGTTCTGTTTGCGGTCAAGAACATTAACTCTTGCTGGCTCGGTCCTCCTGCCTGTCAAATAGGTTGTGTGCCAGGAACATATCACTTATGTGAGTAGTATGTTGTCTACAAATATAAAAGAAAGCATTTAGATCCATTACTGAAATGAAATCCACGATATGGCAGAAACTTTGACATCATACTCACATTTCTATGTGGTACACCTGAACAATTGTGCTACACCTGAACAATCTCTTCGTATGAAACCATTGGTTGCCTTGTTAGCCCACAGATAAAGAATATTTATCCACCAATGTGGTTTTGAGCGCTCATTCTCAGTGATCAATATTAGTATGTATACATACATTCATATGTGTGTGTGTGTGTGTGTGTGTGTGTGTGTATCTATAACTAGAGGATATAATCATTAAAATCAGTGGCTAGCGTATAAAAAATCGCCATATCAGTAAAATGAATTTTTAAGTATATAGTTATAAAAATATGATTATAACTATATATTTCAAAATATGTATGTATGTATATGTATACATGTGTATCTATGTGTGTGTGTTTTTGTGCGTTTGTCCTCAAGATCGCTTGACAACCGGTGTTAGTTTGTTTTCGACCCCGTAGCTTAGCGGTTCGTCGAAAGAAGCTGATGGAATAAGTACCAGACTTAAAAAAATAAGTATTGCTGTCGGTTTGTTCGACGAAACCCAACACAGCGGCGCCACAGCATCGCCGGAGTCCAATCATTGAAACAAGTAAAAGATAAAAGGCGATATATATGTATATGTACACAAGAAGAGACAATATTCGAAAGAATGGAATAAAAGAACCAAAAGGTTTAGCAACAATAGAAGATTTCTTCATAAGGAAAGCCTATAATGGTCGAAATTGTTGCACAGCATATCATTTGAAGGACGACCCGAGCAGAGCCCGTTCTTGGAACTTCCTAGGGGCCAATGAAAACGTAGTTGATCTAGCCTACGCTAACATCACAGAAGAAATCCTGGAGGAAACAATAAGAAAGACATGTAAACAATGTTTTAGAAATCAATAACCTATTACATCAAAAGGATAGCTGGAGGGTGACGGTTAAATAAGTATGAAAGCAGACGCAATCGGTCGAGATCAACAGTGTGTGTGTGTGTGTGTGTGTCTATATTTGTGCCTATACACACTCACACATACACATATATACATACATGGACGCATCCATACATGCATACATACATGCATGGATACATACATACATATACACACACACATATAATATATATTATATATATACACATATATACTAATATATATATATATATATATATATATATATATATATATATATATATATTACAAGGTTTTTAACTTTTAAATTTGCATATTCAAAAGAGACAGAGACCTCAAACTCGATTGAATAAATCGATATATCGAGTTTGAAGTCTCTGTCTCTTTTGAATATGCAAATTTAAAAGTTAAAAACCTTGTAATATAAATATAAACTGTGAGAACGACCCTTAAGGAATCTAGTTAATGATCCCCTAAGGTAAGTTCTTATGCTATATTGGTAACGGTTGCTACATCCTCTGGAAAATTATATATATATATATATATATATATATATACGTGCGTGGTGTTTACATTATGTATATATAATGCATGCATGTACACACACACACACACACACACACACACACATGTATATATATATATATATATATATATATATATATATAGTATCTTTAATTTGTTTCAATCATCAAACTGCGGCCATGCTGGGGTACCGCCTTGAAGAATTTTTAGTCAAATGTATCGACCCCATTACTTCTTTCTTTTTTTTTTATGGAGCTTGGTACTTATTCTCTCGGTCTCTTTTGCCGAACCGCTAGATTACGGCTACGTAAACAAACCAATACCGGTTGTCAAGCGGTAGTGACACACACACACACACATACGCACGTACGCACACACGCACACACACACACACACACACACACACACACACACACACACACACACACACACACACACACACACACACACACACACACACACACACACGACGGGCTTGTTTCAGTTTCCGTCTACCAAATCCACTCAATTAGCGCATGTGCAGAAAAAAATGTGCTTAGTCAAACTCAGGATTCCACACCAAAATTATATACACCCCGCTCTAATTGCCCAACGGAACCATAAACTAACCTATCTACTACAATGCAACCTCTCCCCAGCGAAATAACCAACTTAAGAACAATATATAATGTAAGACTAACAATTTCGCCTCTATTACCATTACCTATGTATCAATTATTTTCGCATTCTGACCGATGTATCAATCTATTTTTCGCATTCTGATGATATTTACTAAAACTAGTAAATTGAAACGATCGTAAATGCTACCCGCTTCTTTGTTAATTAATTAAATTAAAGACATGCCAGTGAAAATGACGAGTTTCTCCTTGTTCTTTACATCCATTTTCTTCTCTTATATAACCTAAACTACGTTCTACCTACCGAACTACCTGCTACCATACAACTTTACAAAAGACTGTACCTACTCAGGTAATAACCAGGAACGCTTTTGGATTTAATTATCCCTTAGGGGTATTAAACTTTTCTAACTGATACCTACACTATGTATATATATATATATATATATATATATATATATATATATATATATATATATATATATATATGTATATCTTAAGAAGTGAGATCTGCTGCCTGAAGAACAGAAAGGATGCAGAAAAAACTTCAAAGGGACAAGGGACCCTTACATATAGATTGACAATTCCTCCAAGATGTCAAAAGCAGGAAGAAAAACCTAGCAACGACACGGATCGATTATTACAAGGCATATGTTATATATACTAACATCAAGCAAGGATAACCTTCGTGAAGTCAACGTAAGTAGGGGAAAATTCCAAGGCTGTTCGCGGTTGCTCTTATCCCTCTTACATTGACCGTCAGAGAGATTAAATCATACTACGAATTTAGCAGTGAGGAGAAAATAAACCATCTGTTTAAGGACGACCTGAATTTATTTGCCAAACGATTCACTGGTTCAGACTGTTAGAATTGTGAGTGATAGGGAAAATATCTAAGTCAGAACGGATTAAACTCCTGAATATGACATCGAACTGACGATGAATGAGAACGACCGCTACAACTACCTAGGTGTATCAGAAGCAGATAGAATCCTCTGCTAAGAAATGAAGGTGGTGAGGAACGAATATGTCAGGAGAGTGAAAAGGGTTAGGTTCGAAACTAAATGGGGGAAGAAGCATTTGTGTAGTAAATACATGGCCGGTTTCTCTTATACGATATTCTGCAGTTTTCCTGAATTGAACTAAGGAAGAACTAAGAGACATAGATCGTAAGACTAGAAAGATAATGTCCATGTACAAGTTGTTACATCCCAGAGACAATGTTGATAGATTATTTCTGCCACGGAAGGTGGGTGGGAAGGGGACTGACGTCGATAGAAGATTGTAGAAATGGAAAAACGAGACATCCAAGAATGTGAAGAGCAACTCAGAAAGACTGATTTCAGTTAGTAGAGGAGAGGAGAAAGACGCTGCGGAAATGGCAACGGAATATAAGAAAAGAAGAAAAGAGGAGCGAAAAAGAAACATTTGGAGAAGAGAACTGCACGGTCAGCATCTCAGACAAACGCAGGACGTCGCAGTAGAAGACTCCTGGTTATGGATGTAGAATGGAAGCCTTAACAAAAAGAAAAAGAAAAACAAAAACAAAAAACAAAAACAAAAAAAGGCAAACAAGCAAAAAGAAAGAAAAACAGAAGAACTCATGATAGCTGCTCAAAGACAGTCATTATGGATGAATATCATTAAGAGTAAAATAGACAAATCCGCGAAAAGTGCAAAGTAATGAGAAAGAAGAATCCATTATGCGTATAAGTTCCTGTAGTACCTTAACACAGAACGAATATAGATGCAGAAATGACTGTGTAGCCAAGGCACTACACTGGGACATGTTTCGGCAAAGAAGATTTAAAGAAGAAAGAAAATAGTGTCAACATCAATCAGAAAGTGTAATAGAGAACGATCAGTACAAGATTTTATGAGATTTTAATGTACAGACGACCAGATATGGTTCCGGACAAGGGGAAAAAGAGTACATCATCATAGATATGGCTATATCTGCGGACATGACTGTAGCGGTCAACGAACTGGAAAAAAAAGGATAATACCAGGATTTGGCTAGGGAAATATGACGACTGTGGAGGGTTCTTACAAAAGTAATCCCAGTTGTTATAGATGCCCCAGGTACCGTCACTAATAGACTTAACAGCTCCCTCATTGAGATTGGTGTAACTACAAGAATTGTGTTAATTCAGAAATCTGCTCTATTGAGAACAGCAAAGATTGTGAGAAAGCTCCTTGATATTTAAGGAAACTGCTTGCGACCCGGTATTACATGGACTCCGAATGTAAAACATTCGTGCACACCATATATATATATATATATATGTTCGAAGGTTATAAAGG
Organism: Octopus bimaculoides; assembly: GCF_046866305.1. Classification (NCBI taxonomy): domain Eukaryota; kingdom Metazoa; phylum Mollusca; class Cephalopoda; order Octopoda; family Octopodidae; genus Octopus; species Octopus bimaculoides. The sequence goes on along the minus strand of NC_142931.1, from coordinate 104,966,176 downwards.
ACACAGGGTTCGTGTGTCACATAGAGGCGATGGCTTCTTGGAGCTAATTCACGGCAGCTTTCGTCCTAATTTTGGGACTGCCATGTTGGCTTGGCGATAACTATTAATTTCCAGTACCGCTGCCGTAGTCTCCTTTAGAGAGACTTAGAAATATTAATAACTCTATTTCTGAAAACCAGTGGATAGATTCCACTGAAATTAGATAAATAACCTTCGAACAGACAGTCAGTAGCGCCGCCTGGTTGGAGCTTGGCTGCTCTGCATTGACAAGGTGCAACACCCTGAAACTAGTCTAGTCTGCAGATGCCAAAGCAGCAAGGGGAAGCTGCTGACCTCCCCTGTTCGAAGGTTATAAAGGACACAGGTTTCGTGTGTCACATAGCTAGCTAGAGGCAATGGCTTCTTGGAGCTAATTCACGGCAGCTTTCGTCCTAATTTTGGGACTGCCATGCTGGCTTGGCGATAACTATTAATTTCTAGTACCGCTGCCGTAGTCTCCTTTAGAGAGACTTAGAAATATTAATAACTATATATATATATATATATAATAATGGAAAAAATATACAAAATGTATATATAGATGATGAGTAAAGCACCGGCACAGTTTATGTTACCTGTTGTTATCTGCAGATTTATTGCAGGAACTTCGTAGTGGCGGTTGGAGTAATAGTATTAATAAAATAGATGGAATGTGTAATAGATTTTATTGAGCACAACACGTTTCGTTCCGTCGTTTCTGGTCTCTTCGGATACATCAATAAAAAAGTTTCACTAGAGATTTCTTGGGTCGGCTTACGCACCGCTTTATGTCCATCATATAGCGGTGCGTAAGCCGATCTATGAGATCTCTAGTGAGACTTTTTTTATTGATGTACTCGAAGTGACCCAGAACGACGAGTTGAAACATGTGTTGTGCTCAATAAAATCTATTACACATTCCATCTCCTATCTTATCAATACTATATATATATATATATATATATATATATATATATATATATATATATAAAGAATAAAAAGTTTTGAATGGTACAACAATGCACTCTAATACAAAAAATGGACTATATACCTGTTGTAATTTGGTTATTTATAGTCCGATCGGACTATAAATAACCAAATTACAACAGGTATATAGTCCATTTTTTGTATTATAGTGCATTGTTGTACCATTCAAAACTTTTTATTTTTTACAAACAATACACAATGCTTCAAGCGAGCTACAATACTCTCCTATATATATATATATATATATATATATATATATATATATATATATATATATATATATATATATATATATATATATATATATATATATATATATATATATATATATTATATATATATATATATATATATATATATATATATATCGTTTAGCTTTTACTCGTTTCACTCATTGCACTTTGGTCATGCTGGAGCCCCAACTCGAAGCATTTAGTCGAACAAACCAACCCCAGCATTTATTTTAAAATCTGGTACTTATTCAATTATTCAATTGCACACTTTCTGCCGAACCGCTAAGTACACAAGCATAAACGAACACCAGTTGTCAAGAGCTGGTAGGAGACAAACACAAACACAAAGGTGCACACACACACACACACACGCACAGAGAGGTACACATATACAATATACAAAAGCATCCAATGTGCAAATAACATCCGTCCATGTGCTAGAAAGCTTTCTTGTAACGCTACAATAAATCTCAAGAACGAAGTTGCATGTTTTACATTTATTTTACATATAAAAATAAATAGCTTAATATTAGTTTATTGTTAGTCTTTGGTCGTTTAGAATTTATTTCTTTTTCTTTTTGAAAACATTAAAAATACGATATAAATAAACAATAATCAACATAATTAGGTTTGTTGCTGAATTTATAACTGAGGACATATATGTATTGAAGTTGCGTTTTGAAGTTATGTCTGCAGTTACTTAAAATGACTCATTAAAATTTTTTCGTGTGTGCGAATTACATAGAAATGATTTTCTAATAATGTTTGGCAGGTGCATGTTATATTATTTAATGGTAAATTAAATAATTTAATTGTTTGCAAATCAAACGAGCGAATATGATAGGACACTGACACATCATTAATTCAATTGTGAGTTAATTAGTTTGTGAAATAACTTTAGAAATATGGTCATTGTTCATTCCTCTCGGTTGCCATAAAGAGTAAGAGTTACACTCTCACTGGGGGAAATTGCAAACCAGTTTCAATTTTCAGTGGAAGACATCTCACTTCAAATTTTCCCTGCTGATGTTTTTGAAAAAGGCATTAACATTACTACTTCAGAGTATCTTATACCCACCCTCACTGAAAATAAAAGAGTTTCGAATATAACTGAAAGAACCTTATCTACTCTCTGTTTCTTGTAATGGAATCAATTACCACGCTTGTTTTTTTTTAAGAAACCAATATAGTTGTTATTGTGCAACCTGTTAAACTGATCACTATAGAGCGATCATATTAATAACGAGGTGATGCTAAGGTAGACCAACTTGTAGACAGCTTCAGGACATATCTATCCACAACAAACTGTATCTTGTGATACGGCTAACAAACCTGACACATGTAGGACTCCTGTCAATGCAGATCAATTGGAAGACCATTGCTATTTGACGGTTATCCCCAGAACAATCGGTTTCCGCCTTGGTTCCGGGAGTTAGATTGTTTTCATATTCTATGGCAGACAAGTTAATCGACTACCTTTTGGAACCGTTTCGAACTGAACGTCGATATGTCACGAGTATCCATTTTTCATATCCTTCTGAATGTTCAGATTCTGAAGCTACTGCAGCTGAAACTGATAGCATTGAGAGACATTCCATTCGATGTGGGACATTGGAGAGCCGTACCGGCATATGCGGACAATGTCGTACTGTAATGGTGGAGGACACTATGGAAGTTGAAATAGGCAGCACCATTTTAAACGTTGTCAAAGGAAAGCCTGAAGTAAAGATTAACCTGAATAGATTAATCTTTATCAACACCTGGTCGGATATGGTCACATCGTTAGCCAGCGTCATGTGGATATTGGACTGGTTAATTTGCTTTGGGTCTGATTCAGTCCAAATCTCAGGCTGATATTCAAGAATGTTAAGAGCATGGTGGCCTGTTTCACTGCGGAAGCTATCTCTGAAATATCGAGTAGACGTAATGAACGTGCTGGCTACCTTCGGTATATAGTACCACCTGACCATGGTTCCTTGCTCCAGTTTTCACTTGATTGGATTCCTTTCTTGTAAAACAAACAAGTGCTATTGATCAGGCGGTTTATTTGATGGCAATACCTTCTGCATAGAATGCTCACTATGCCGTCACTGTAGATGCGCTAACATGGGCTGAAGCTGCGATAATTAAAGAGATTCCTAGATAGTAGATAGGTTAGTAAATAGGTGTGGTCTAATGGTGTGATCTAATGGCAAGACCGCGCGTTTGACCTTGTGAGTTTGAGTTTGAAAGGAACCACGAATGATGGTTTGCTGCAATAAGAAGTAGAACATCAATATACAGACTTAGCTATCTTTAAGCTAAACATCTTGCTTATCCGAACGCTTGTAAGAGAGTAGGGCAATCAAGCACCAGGTGGGATGTTGAACTGGGCGACAAGTATTCATTTTACCGACCCCAGGTGAAGGAAATTAGGAAATAAACATGGACAGAAGGAAAAACGCGTGAATGCCAATCTTTAAAGTCGACATAGTATGTAATTTAAACCTTGTCGCTGTTCAGTGAGGCATTCTTCGCTCCATTGTTTAATTACTTTAATTTTGCTGTCAATATCAGAATCATTATGCGTAATCTTTTACCCTGTATGAAAGCTGTACGTCAGTGAAATATGGACATCTGATTTGGCTTCCTTTACTTGCTGGGCATCATAATACTATCGCTTCTCTGCAACGTCTGTCATTCCACATGTTTGCTGCTGCTTGCTGTGTGTGGTTAATTGCGTAATCATGCATCAAGCATATTGCTTGCTCTCTTCTTGAGGCATGCGATAAATTTTGGTCTGGGGAATAATCAGTCACGTTATATTCACCATCGCCATCTATGATCATGGTTACGAATAAAAGGATAATGATGCTTCCGCTGTTGATGATGATCGTCACCATCGTCTCTGTCTCCCTCCTATTTCATACACCTAGCTTTTCTTTCTTTCTCCTACTTTATTATTTGTCATTATCAACCTTGTCAAAATATGACATTCTCTACTATTCAGCTTTCGTGCTGTTTGCACACGTATCTCATTAAAATCTCCTCTTGTTCCTCATATTCCTCAATACCATTTAATCGGTGCTGCTAAGATTACGACTCAACATTTTGGTAAACGAATATAAATATTTAAAATTTATGAAGTTTTTCTCTCAGCTGTTTTAGTCATTGGACTGAGACCATGCTGGAGCAGTGTGATCAGGGGGTTTAGTTGATTACATTACCCCCCTCCCATCACTTTATCTACAACTTCCTTGATCGATTTCCGTAGAAACGAATGGTAAAGTCGCCGAAAGCGTGAAGAGAAATAATTCGCTCACAACTACATGTAGGAAAGTAATTTTGTTAGTTGTATTGGTCTTGTTCAACTCCACCCTCTCTCTCTCATACATATACACTCTCTCACGCGCCCTCCACAATTTCTGTTTACTAAATTTAACACACAACGTATTGGTTATACCGTGACTATGGTAGTCGAACAAGTGCCGCGTTACAAGATAGAACCCTGATCCACGCAGTTGCAAAGCGAACATATTGACCACACAATCATGACATCTGCTGTTATTCTAGCTAGGTTGAATTAACTCACGCATCTTATTGGAAGAAACACTGATTTCAAATTTTGGAATAAGGTCTGCAATTTCGAGGAAGGGAACAAGTCGATTACATCGATCCCAGAACTCAAATGGTAGCTTATTTTATCGACCCCGTGAGGATGAAAGGCAAAGTTGACGTCGGCGGAATTTAAAGTCAGAGCGTAAAGACCGACGAAATGCCGCTAAACATTTTGCCTACTCGTTGTCTTCCGATTGGAAGAAATATTGACGAATAGAAAGAAACGAAATTGCATTAACATTGTATTTGGTTAGTATTTGTTTAATATAGTTAACTATTACAGCAAACAAACTCTGGAAGAAAATCCATGGCTATCTATATTTACAAACATACCATTACATTTTGTTTTTTTGTATCACCTGTACTTCTGTTCCGAGGGGTATAATGTCTCGCGATAGCGCTCTGTGTTCGAATCCCGCCAAGGTGAACCTCATGTTATATCCTTATCGGGTTCGATAAATAAAGTACGAGTTCAGTACGGGGTACGATTCTTCTTTAATTTTCTAGTTTTAGCCTTTATTTCAAAAGTTCTCCCTTGTTATATTGCTGCGTCACTCTGTTCCAACCTGAAAATTTGCATTAAGGGCACAAGTACCTGGAATATGCAACCTGTTACACATTAATTTCAGCATTTTGTATTCTGTCGGTCGAAAAACTGGATGCCCGTTGTCGAGAAAGATAGAAAGACCCATAATTTCAATCTATGAAACATGTTTATTGCATTTTTTCCCTTTGAATAACTGAACTTATTTTCCGTATAACACAACACATTCAAATAAATTGCTATAAAGCGCAAAATTTCTAATAAAAAGATAAATAAATAAATAAATAAATAAATAAATGTTTTTTAGAAGATTGGGTCACGGAGTACAGCACATAAAGCTATTAATAATAGCACATAAATGTTGAATTAAAAATCATTTTTGAATAGAAAATGTCGGAGGTAACCCACAATATTTTCCATTCAAAAAGGTATTATATGGTATTATCTATAGTTTTATGTGATGTACTTCGAGCTTCAATGATTAAAAAAATAAATTATTACACGTTCTCTCGAAAGTTTATGACGCCCCACCAAAAAAAAATGAATAAATAAATAAAATAAAAATGAAAGAAGTCAGAAAAGAAGTATTTGTCAGTGATCACCGAATGATAAAAACAAAGTTAGAATTCCAAAGTGCAGTCGTTTCTGAAACACCCGAGTGAATATTTAAGTAATTATACAATGCAACAACTGGTCAGAAATAGTCACCTAATTTTGTGGTTGTTAGCCATGTTGGATGGAGGAAATGACAGCGGGGTGTATAAATGGCGATAATTAAAACTAACTGGAGTAGAATAACTGTCAGTGGTTACCCAGCATTCTACGTACGAGTTCGTGGATATCTGTTATTGGTAGAAGGCGATTATGAGCTGGTTTGTTGAAACATTCTTTTTACTTGTTCTAGTCATTGGACTGCAGCCATGCTAAGGGCATCGCCATGGACGTAAACAAACGAACACTAGTTGTCAAGCGGTGGTGGTGGTGGATAATCAAAAACACAAAGAACCCACCTCCATATATATATATATGTATATATATATATATATATATATATATATATATATATATATATATATATATATATATATATATATATATATATATATATATAAGAATTTAAGGAATGGAGAAAACGCATGTTATAATTGCATACTTTATTCCTACATATGTTTCAAAGGATTACAACCTGTGTGATCCATAGGGATCTTTGATATTAAAATTGTAACCTTCTCATCAGGGAAAGCATGGGAATCATCTTAAACGTAAGACATTATGACCGATTATGAAAACAATAGATAGATAAGGTTATGACTTGATTCATTTGAAAAAAACCGTTAGAGAATTGGACGCTGCCGGATAGTGGGTTGGACAACACATACCTATAAATGTGTGAGAACGTACATGCATACATAAATACACATACACAAACACACACATACATGCATACTGACACACACACACATATATATATATATATATGTATATACATATACATACATTAACGGATTACTAGTCAAGTCTGACAAAATAGGAAATTTGTATAGATTACCTAAGGAACATTACAATGATCTCCTAAAAAGAGAAATAGAAAAAAACTACCGAATCACAAGTAAAACAACACTTAGGAATGCTAACCTTGAAGCGAAAAAAATTATGGAGGAATATGATTTGCAAAAAAGAACTGAACCCTTAAACCCAAAACAACCTTATTTCGTTTTAAAAGACCATAAGACAAACTTTTGGAATAGCCCTAAATTACGTCTAATTTGTCCATCCAAATCAGATATTGGTATCCTTAGTAAAAATATACTTGATAAATACATTCCCACTTTAGTTAACAAATTAAAACTTAGTTTATGGTCTAATTCTTTGCAGGTAGTTGACTGGTTTCGCAATATTAACAACAAAAACAATGCCAAATTTATCCAATTTGACATTTCTAATTTCTATCCCTCAATTAACCCCATTATTTTAAATAAAGCACTTTGGTTTGCTCACAAGAAGGCGGGTATGCCTAGAGACGAGTTTAAAGTCATTAAAGCAGCTAGAAATTCCATAATTAAGTTTAATAAAAAGCTATGGATACGTA
>NC_142931.1:104923708-104948708 GCF_046866305.1 Octopus bimaculoides | reverse complement strand
ATTAACAAATATGATTTAGAAGTAAAAACTGCTCGATAGAAAGGCAAAACTTTACTCACGAATGTTATACACATCCCCTTCCCCTTTACCTGATGATATCTTCTTCATTTCTTTCTGTACTGAAGCCTTTGTTCTCCAAAAATTTAAACAACCTCTACATAAACTCACTCTTATCATTTCTTCTCATAACCATCGTAATGTTTAATACATCTTACATCGTATTTTATTTATCTATTTGTTGCTTCAGACCTACGTTGGCCACAAGACCAGCTGTTATGTGAGGTTCCAATGTAAGAAAGTTAATGAGAAATCACACAAGTATCCACCTGGATAGGATACAAGTAAATTACTTTTAACTTGTCATCAGTCAGATTAGATTTCCTGTAAGAAGAAGAAGAAGAAGAAGAAGAAGAAGAAGAAGAAGAAGAAGAAGAAGAAGAAGAAGAAGAAGAAGAAGAAGAAGAAGAAGAAGAAGAAGAAGAAGAAGAAGAAGAAATGATGTGTTTTAAGCAATAAAAGTTCTAGAAAATTTCTGTTGAGTCGGGAAATCTCTTATTTGATTGGCCTATCGCTTCAATCTGTATTTGTCTTACCTCAATAATAATTATATATTCCCCAGTGTTCCGTTCTAGGCTCCTCACTCCTCCTCCTATACATCACTGACCAGGTTGATGTCACAACCAACAACACTTACTCTTACACAGGTAAGTGACACTACATGGTTCTTTCTTAATCTTTTCCATCCAAATACCATACACAAACAACTTAAACATCTCATATAAAACCTGTGCTGATTCCATGGAGAAAGTAACCTAGGGATTTCAAGAACATCTCTCGGAGCGACCATATCAATCATGTCTCCTTTAATAGCTAAAAAGAAAAGCCCCTTAGCTGTGATCCTATCGAGAGAATATCATCGTAAATCACACCACCCCTAGACATTAGCAGTATGCAATTAGGCCCCTCGAGACCGCTCCAAATATTAGATCTTGTTATTGTTGTTGACACTCTGTCGCTTACGACGTCGAGGGTTCCAGTTGATCCGATCAATGGAACAGCCTGCTCATGAAATTAACGTGCAAGTGGCTGAGCACTCCACAGACACGTGTACCCTTAACGTAGTTCTCGGGGATATTCAGCATGACACAGTGTGACAAGGCTGACCGTTTGAATTACAGGCACAACAAAAACAGGAAGTAAGTGTGAGAGAAAGTTGTGGTGAAAGGGTACAGCAGGGTTCGCCACCACCTCCTGCCGGAGCCCCGTGGAGCTTTAGGTGATTTCGCTCAATAAACACTCACAACGCCCGGTCTGGGAATCGAAACCGCGAGTCCGCTGTCCTAACCACTGGGCCATTGTGCCTCCACAAATATTAGATCTAACCAACACAGATCTCTCTCATGGCGAACGTACATATCAAACGTTGGCCTCTTCTTTCATTTTCTCTTCAAAGCACTCAATTACATCATTGATTTGTACCCCACTTTATGCAAATCGTTATTGGAAAATGAAAAATAAAAATGCGAAAGATGATTGCAATTATTTCAAGCGTTCTTGGCCAAAATATCTAGAAAGGCCAATCCTAAAATATTCGTAGCTAAATACACTAAAAGAAAGGCCAACTTTCTGGAATGCAGCCATAAACCCATTCACCTTGAAAATGTTGATTTGATGTCATACTTAACAGGTTCTATCTACCGACATTGAGTGTTCTATTCCTGTTAACTGAGAGAAATAATTAGAATATTATGTGTTAGAGGAGCCTGTCTATTAATTATGTCATTCTCCGAAAAAAAGGAAAGAAAGCGGAGATCTAAAGCGATTGCGTATGGAAATGTGTGTATATGTGTGCGTGTATGTGTGTGAGCGTGCGTGTGCGAGTGTGTGTACATACATATATATATACGTGCATATATGTATGTGTATATGTAAATGTATCTAAATATATACATATATGTATATATATATATATGTGTATATATATATATATATGTATATAAGCAATGTTAATTCTCTAAATGAGGTATTAACAGTAACTGCACGATAAAGTGAAGTATATTGCCACTTAAATGTGGCTGACCCCTAGGGGTGGATGTTACTGTTGCGTTTAGCCCCAGGAGGACATCTCCTCCAGCTGGCTTATCGACACACTTCTGTGTCCTGTTTGTTTTGCCAAGGGAAGTTATCCCTCTCATCGTGATCTGTAGCACGAACGGATCCGGGTTTCAGATCACGATGAGAGGGATAACTTCCCTTGGCAAAACAAACAGGACACAGAAGTGTGTCGATAAGCCAGCTGGAGGAGATGTCCTCCTGGGGCTAAAAGCAACAGTAACATCCAACCCTAGGGGTCAGCCACATTTAAGTGGCAATATACTTCACTATATATATATATATATACCAACTTTCTCACCTATATATATATATATATATATATATATATATATATATATATATATATATATATATATATATATATATATATATATATATATATATATATATATATGTATATATATATATTATATATATATATATGTATGTATGTATATATGTATGTATATTAATATTTGTTTTTATGTCAAGTTATAACATAAACAACTTTACATTAAACTGTAAGATTACTCAAAACTTTTTGTAAACCACAGACCTATTATACATTTACAAGAAGAGTGATGACAGTGACTTCGAAATTTCGGGTTTCTAGCTTGCATCCGACTGTTTAATACATACATGCATGCACGCACACGCACACACACACACACACACACGCGCGCCAATGAGTAAAATATATATACATATATGTATAATATTTAATATAAATATATACAAGGTTGGCAAGTAGTCATCCGCCAGTAAATCAAAATTCCATAAACACTATCTGTAATTCTGTATTGACTCGAATGAAAAAATGAGTCGCTCAAGAAAGAATTAAGTTTGAAGAATTTTCATGATGTTTCATATCTAGATGCTTTTATTAAATTCATTCAGTTGTTAAATATAAATAAATCTTTGAATTAAATGGTTTTGATTTATTGTCAGGTGATTTTGGCCAACTCTGTATATAATATATAATATATATGCACATGTAGTATATATATGTATATATATATATATATATATATATATATATATATATATATATATATATATATACATGTCTCTTAAAGGATAGAGCTCAAAATCAATGCATTGAAGATACTTTATTGCAGCAACAATTATAATAACAGAAACAACCACAATAAGCCAAACCTATGCACATTTCAATAGGGTATCCCGGAAAAATAAACCACATCATAAGATGTCTCGTAAAATATTGTAACAAATTACAACATATTACAAATTTCTGGATCCTCCATCTCATCAGGGTCGCATTATTGCCATCACCAATACTATTATTAGCAAAACACACACATCATCCAAGAGGGTGAAATATATATATATATATGTATGTATAAAATATAAGATATATATATGTATATATATATATGCATACATATATCATATATAATATGTAATATATAATATAATGCAACATAACATTATATATATATATATATAAATGCAAGGTGTATTAGTTTATTAGTTTGATACTCAAGAAATATAGATGATTCTTTGACGTTTCGAGCCTATATATGTATGCGTGTATGTATGTATGTAAAGCATGAAAAACAATCAAATTGTGGAAAAATTAAATGAAATGTTTTAAAAAAATATTTCCATAGTTTTCAAATGCAAGGGATATTTTCCTTTTTTCTGTCTGTCTCTGTCTGTCTCTGTCTGTCTCTGTCTGTCTGTCTTTTTTTTTTACAACAGTAAAAAAAGAGAGGTAGAGACATACAGAAAAAAAGAAAATGTTCCTTAAATATTTTAAAAAACATTTCATTTAATTTTTCCACAATTTAATTGTTTTTCATACTTTAATCTAAAAGTCGCAAAGACTGAAACCGGAACTAAAATGTTCTTCATGATAAAATTATTTTAGCATTTTCTACCTTGTCTTATTTTCCTTATACAAATCAACTCGTATGTTCCTTTTCAGCCTTCTACACACACACACACACACACACACACACACACACACACACAAACACACACACACACAAACACACACACACACACACACAAACACACACACACACACACACGCACACGCACACACACACGCACGTACGCACGTACGCACACACACACACACACACACATACGCATATATATTCGTATGCATGAGTGTTTATATAATGCACATAATAGATATCTGTCTCTCTCTTTCCCTCTCTGTTTCAATGCTATTCAATACATACATACGTACATATATATATGCATCTATGTCTATATACACGCACGCATACACACAAGTACATACACAGGCACACGCGACCTCCATATATAAAAGTAGTATTGGAAGCGTTACTTGTGGCACGTGTTACTCCTTTTTTTTTTTTACCTCTGGCTTCTACCCGCATCTGTTTACCTTTAGCTGCAACACATCACAAGAACACCCAAATCATTAGATGCTTTTCATTTCACCGTGGGGGATGAACGTGGCTGACTCCATTCATCTTTTTTTAGCACCCGCACACACTTTCACACATCCATACAAACACATGCTTTCAAGCGCGCACGCGCACACGCACACATATAGAAGCCGATAACGCCTTCATTTTGCGTCAACTCATGCATACATATCATTCATATATACATAAACACACACACACACACACACACACACACACACACACACACACACACACACACACACACAAAGACATATATATATATATATCTGCGTATATGAAATGATAAAGTACATATAAAGCAGGTCTATTTTCAAATTGAATGTAAACTTGCTATCATTTGACACACACACACACTCACACACACACACATGTAAACACACGGATACTCACATATATGTATGTATGTATGTATGTATGTATGTATGTAGTACGATCGTTCCTATGTATGCATGTATGTATCTAAGTATATTTGTATGGATGTGTATATGTGTGTATGTGTGTGTGCATGTATATATATACATATAATAATACAAAGAATATGTATGCATGTATACCCACATATATGTACATACTTACATGTACATGTGTATATAGATGCATATCAGGGTACAGGACGTTAGAAAAATGAACTATAGACAACGGAACGAACACAGGAAAACAGCCACTTGGAATTAATCCTTCGTCAGCTGCCTCTATTCTAACTAGACGTTTCTGTAGTTCATTTTTCTAACGTCCTGTACCCTGATATGAATCTATATACACATGTAGATGTAAGTATGTACATATATGTGGGTATACATGCATACATATTCTTTGTATTATTATATCATCGAACGCTAGGCGTCCATTTGCAAGTAAGTTTTGACTTTATATATATATATATATATATATATATATATGAAGTTCACGGACTATACATATATATATATATATATATATATATATATATATGTAAAAAATTTTCTTTTCAGAATGAGATAAAAAACCAAGGCTGTGAAGATTTTAGAACATTTACGTGCGTAAAATACTGGAAGGGCTTTTATCTAACTTCGGCATCAAGAGCTAGACAAATGCCCGTACTGGACGCCACTGCTTAGTACCATATGTACCACCTACTCGGCTAAAGCGAGGACCAGATACCGGTATAGTCTAGGGTTCAAAAACCCACAGATCTTTCATGCTTTACCAAATGAATTAAGAAACCTACACGATGTCGGTGTGGATGCTTTCAAACACGAATTGGACATTCTGATATCCACGATACCAGACGTGCCAACGTTCAGGTAAGAAGTACAGACGAGAGTAGTAGTGTCAAACACCCTCATACACCGAATGAGTCTATCACCAAGCAAAAAAGCACAAAGGATGGTGATATGAAATCCCACCACCTAGAAGAAACCTACCGCAGAAAAGAGCAGTGGAAAGGGTACAAAATCACGGGAGTGCTACAACATGATCGCAGTCGCATGTATGTATGTATGTATCAAATTATGTATGAATGTATACATATATATACACTGTATATATATATATATATATATATATATATATATATATATATATATATATATATATATGTGTGTTATATACACTGTGTGTACACAGACATGACAGAAATAAATAGACATCCCATAAAATATTTCATGTTCGTTTTAACTTGAAAAGGTTTATACTTTTTATTAATAGACATTTTTATGTTTCAGGTTCTATATGTGACTGTTTAATCATGCCACGTACAAAAGAAGCCTTGGAATTGTTTCAATTTCACAGAGAACCTTGGGATCCCACTTTCTAAAGTTAATAGAATGATTGTACAATTCACCAGAGAGGAGAAGGAGTACACCTCATCTCACTTAGGTCAACCAGGGTCCTCTGACAGAACCCTTCACTTTCTTAAGAGAAGTGTGGAAGATAATCCTTATTGCAAGACCTCTGACATAGCAGAACAAGTTGATATCAGTCCCAGAACAGCAGTCAAGTATCTCCACAAACTTGGCTACTATGGCAGAGCAGAAGGAAGGAAGGCACTTCGTCGATCGGTGTCATGTGGAGAAAAGATATGGCCAGTGAGAAGGTGGAGAAACCACTAGAATTTTGAGACACTGTCATATTCTCTCATGCGTTCAGATATGCTGTAGTTTCTGACAGTGGTCGAGTGTGGGTCTGGAGATTTTGTGATCAAGAATTTGACGTGAAAAGATTGCAGTCAACAATGAAACACGGTGGCTATTCTGTGATGGCCTGGGGAGCAATTTGGAGCAATGATCGATCAGAACTGGTGGATTGTGAGAGAAACATAAACTCAGATAAATATGTGTCCAGTGGTGAAATGATTAAAGACTCTTTATGGAAGATCGAACTCCTTGTCACACAGCTAAAAAGACCCAAGATTGGTTGGAAGAGAATGGCATTAAAAAGCTTCCATTGCCAAGCCAGTCACCAGATATAAACCCTATTGAACAACTCTAGGGCATAATGGACAGCGCACTTTGTAAAAAGAAAAAGAAAGCAACCGCAATACCAGATCTTTTGGGATTACTGTATGAAATTTGACAAGAAATACTTCAAGAGAATATTCGTCGTCTAATCAGTAGCATGCCTAATAAGGTCCTTGCATTGAAAAATGCAAAGGGCATATCCACTAAATATTAGATATTCACATAATTGTTGATAAATAGTTTGAATGTATAATTTCAAGTTTAAATAAATTTTAATGATTGTAAAGGTGTCTATATACTTCTGTTATGTATGTGGATATATATACACTGCGTCCCACAAAGCTTCTCTCAATAAGTGTAAATTCGTCCAAAACCAATTGTTTTCCCACTGACTGTTGGCAACACCTATCTGCGCACATTCTGTTAAGATAAATCGGATCAGCCCAGACGTAAACAAATGGCTGATATCATCGTGTAGCAGCAACATTTCTGCTGTCCCAAATTACTTGATAGATGCTCACTTTAAGTGTCATTATGGGTCAGAAACGTGATCTTACCTCGAATGAGAAGTCTATCATCGTGTCAGAGCTTGGAAAAGGAAAAACAACCATAGAGATATCAACAATACTGAAAAAAGATCACCGAACAGTAAAGAAATTTGTGCAGTCTCTTATTTATGTCCGGTTGAAGGCAGGTATGGGTAAGTCGAGTGTTGCTTCGAATCGTACTTTGTCACGGTGTGAAAAAGGAAGTTGTGCGGAACACATGTCTAACAAGTTGAGAAGTTTTCAAACGTTGTGGCATGGAAGACGTATTGAAAACTACCAGGTGTCGCCTCTTGAAGCAGGTAGCCAGGACTGTTAAGCCTGTTACAAGGCCCCCTCTGCATGCTGTTCAAAAGCACAAGAGACTGAAATGGACTGAAAAATACATGATGATGGATTTTTCAGCAGTTCTGTTGACTGACGAATGCCGTGCTACCCTTGACGGACCAGATGGCTGGAGTAAAGGTTGGGTGTAAATCAGCGGGAATCGTCCTCATCGTTTGAGACGCCAACAGCGGGGAGGTGGGGTCATGTTTTGGGCTTGTGTGGAAACTGTTCGCTTGTTACCATAAAAAGAGATAAATATCTCGGCATCAAGATACGAAGGAAAGATGGATGACCGGAAATACGGACTTCATAGATAAATATTTCATTATAAAAGATACGCAGAAAAATAACTGAACGGAAATACAGACTTCAATGCAACAAAGAATATAGCAATATGACAGTCTTGTGGAAACTTCGTTTGTAATCACAAAGGAGATAAATATTGGGTTGTCCGGAAAGTTCGTGCCGATTTTTAAAGGAAAGAAAAAGGTCAATAAGTACTTGCCATTACATTTTTAATCAACCAAATATGAACCATTTTGTTGCACAATGCGTCTCCATCTTTTCTTTAACTTGAAAATACCCTCTTCCCAGAATTGAGGTGGTTTCATGGCAAAGAGTTCATCAAATTTATCTTTTTACGTCATCCAAGGAATTGAAATTTTTTACCATTAAGACTATTCTGCAGAGACCTGAATAAGTGGAAATCCGAAGAAGCAATATCTTGTGAATATGGAGGGTGGGGTAACACATCCCATCCGAGCTGCAGCAATTTTTGTCTGGTTCCCAAAGAAACGTGCGGTCTTGCATTATCAAGTTGGAAAACAACACTCTTTCTGTTGGCCAATTCTGGACGTTTCTCTTGAATTGCTGCTTTTAACTCGTCCAGTTGTGTGCAGTATTTCTCAGAATTAATTGTCTGGTTACTTGGGAGAAGCTCGTAGTACAGAATTCCTTTCCAATCCCACCAGACACAACACAAAGCAAGACTTTTTTTTAGGGCGAAACCCGCTTTTGGGGTGGCTAAGGGTGGCTCATGTCGCTTACTCCAGGATAGCTTTCTCTGAACATTTCGGTAGATAATCTATTTCTCATTACCTGTTACAATTTGCTTTAACAAAGGCCCGTTTTCATTCCGTTTATAAAGCGAATCACAGATGGAAATGCGATCCAAAAGGTTCTTCTCTCTCAACTCATGTGGTGCCCAAACATCGTAGCGATTTGTGTTTCCAAGCATTACCAGGTGCTCATGAACGACGGATTTTGATAGGTTGAGGCTTTCTGCCAATGTGGGTTATTCTCAATTAATGACTTGATTTGGTCATCATCTGTAGTGGATGGTCTTCCTGATCGCACTTTATCAATAAGGCTACAATCTCCAGCTCGGAACCTTGCGAACCACTTCCGTACAGTTCTTTCGGATAAAGAAACATCACCGTAAACTGCGCATATTTCTTTGGTTGCTTGTGAGGCATTTTTTCCTTTACGGAAAAAGAAAAGCATCAAGTGCCGAAAATGAAGTTTCTTATCTTCCATTTTAAAGGGTTACAGAATTAACACAGGTTATAGGAACATAAACCTTCTTCCACGCAAAGATAGCTTAAACTGTGCTCTAAATGGAGGTGTAGTCAAATCCTATTTTATGGACTCAACCATGTTCTAAAATAAGTCGAAAGGTAAGCTACTATAAATCGGCACGAACTTTCCAGACAACCCAATACATCGATATCAAGATACGAAGATAAATAACTGGCCGGAAATACAGAATTCAATTGCACTAGATGTTCAAAGCTCGACTGACTTTTAGCTTCTCCCCTTGCGTCTCTCTCTAACTCGTTAAATACACATAACGACACACGTCACGACGACACGTGACGATACACGTCACGACAGGCTGGCATTATTGGCGGTATGATGATCGGGCCATGGAAAGTCCCAGATGCATTTAGACGACATCGAAAACATATGTTACCTTTTTAAGGACAATTTCCGACCGTGGTTCAAAAAGCAAAAATTTTCATTCAAGAGAAAGCTGGACTTCATGCAAGATAATACCCCATCTCACGCAGCGAAGAATTCTAAGGAATACCTGCAGCAAATAAACTTCTCTGGAGGTCGTTTGATGGAGTGGCCACCTTGTTCCCCGATCGAGAACCTGTGGAGTGTCCTGAAGAGGCGCGTTTACCAAGGTGGACGGCAGTTTTCAAGTAAAGTTGCCCTCTGGGATGATGCTATTGTAGATGCTGCTCAAAGCTTGTCACACGAGGATATCATCACCTTGACAAATTCAATGGATCAGCGCGTAAGGAAGGTTATTTTATGTGGAGGATCATACATCAAAAATTAGGAGCTGTATGACATCATAATCCCATGATTATTTTCATTCGAACGTATTATTATGTTTACCATTAAGTCCTTTATGAATAATATTTTTTTAAAAACCTTTACTGTTGAATTAAATAATTGTTTGTTTTGACGACGATGAAAATGTTGCCCAATAACAAAATGGGCGCCATTTGTTGGCGTCTCCGCAGATCCGATTTATTTTAACAGAATGTGCGCAGATAGGTGTTGCCAACAGTCAGTGGGAAAGCAACTGGTTTTGAACGAATATACATTCATTTATTCAGAGAAGGTTGATTTGCCTAATAAACAATGTGGGACGCAGTGAATATATATGTGTACACACACACACACACACACACACACACACACACACACACACACACACACACACACACACACACAGGTCTATATATATATATATATATATATATATATATATATATATATATATATATATATATATATGCCATGATACAAATACTTTACCAAATTTTTTTCCAGTTCAGTGTCTGGATCAGTGGTTCTCAAATGAACCCTCATAGCCATTTGATGTTTAAAAATCATATTATACTTTTATAATTAAATACTATTAGAAATTGTTTTTAAGAAATTAAATTATTTTGTGTTTACTGTAGAAGTATATAACCAATTTATTGCGCATAATTTTTAACAATAAAATCTTATATGGACTCCCAAGGGCCATATGGACCACAGATCTAGATCAGCATTCTAGTCCTATTCCCGTATTACGTTATAATCGAATTATATACGAGGGGTTACAGTAAAGTTCCTGGCTTTAAAGATGCCGTAAAAGGGCTGTTTGGAGGCCCAACCTTCCGAGTTCTTTTACAGGGTTTAGAAAAAACTGAAGGGCCTCTGCAATAAGTGTGTGAATCTAAGAGGGGAATATGTTAGATAAAATCATAATTAACTGATCCTCCTGCATTTTCTTTTATCCAAAGTCAGGAACTTTTCAGCACTCCCTCGTATGAAGATAAAATTGTCGCTTACATACTTATGTATGCATATTTATATGGATATAGATGTGTATGTATATTAATATTAAAGTGGCTAAGTACTCAGTACAACCAACACCGGTACTACCACCGTCACCGCCACAGGCGCCACCACTATTTCCACTACGGCGCCGATCTGTGCCTCTCGCCCACTCCTGTTCTACGTATTTACATATTTGAATATATCTCTACTGTTATACATATTCGATCTGCTGGTGCCCCGAGGTCACTCGGTTGTTTGTTCTCAACAACGAAGTTCTTGTCTCTATGAGACTCTTGCAGTCAGTTGTTATTATATTATACAGTAAGCAGTCTGGGCTGCAGGCACTTCTGGCTTTTATAAATTACCATCAAATATGTACTACAGTCGATTTATTTCAATTAACAGTTAAACAAATGTGTGTGTGCGTGAAGAGGCTGTATTAAGTATCTTGTCTTGGGTTTATTCAAAGTCTTTTACTTATACGAAAGGTAGTATGTATAACTAACTACGCACACATCTGTATGTGTGTGTATGTGTGTACATGTTTGTGTGTCTCTGTGTCTGTCTATCTATCTATCTATCTATCTATCTATCTATCTATCTATCTATCTATCTATCTATCTACGAGTACACATGCATACACGTACGTCTATGTTTCGTCAATTCCCAGAGTGTTAGGCAACAAAACCTACCAGCTGATGTGCATCTAATCGCCCCCATTAAAACTCCACACACGTATACATATTTGCATGTACGTATGTACGTATAAATGTACATATGTATGTTTACACGCACACACACTTGTGCCTATATCAATCAGTCGATGAAACCTCAGATAAAACTTGCCCATCACGTTATACTTTAACCTTGCTCCTCATGTCAAATTAATTTTCCACTTGTCTACATCTTTCTCTGTTCGAAACCCTATCTCTTCATTCCTCATACAACTGTCTGTCAGGTGATCCTTTATTTAGTGAGATACGATCCTTATATTTTGCTTCAATCCCCACTGACATGTCTATTAAAGCTGTGATATGTTCAGCTTCAATCCCTAAACATCAGTTTGACAGGATGTCATAGTTTTTTCTTATTATTTTGTTTCCGAAGAACACACACACACACACACACACACACACACACACACACACACACACACACACACACACACACACACACACACACACACACACACACACACACACACACACACACACATACAAAACACTCTCTTATCAGACGCACTGTTTAATAGTAGCCCTGTCAATTTGATGAAACATGCATGCGTACGTACGTTCGTAGACACACACATACATATACACTTGCATATATATATACACAGGGCATATATATGTACATACATAATAAAAATATGCAAGACTTTCCTAAAGTTCAATATTTGACAATTATCAATGTTATTACCCAATTTCCAGTGATGGCACTTCGGTTTCTCTGATAGTTAGCAGCTCCCTCCTTCGGG
The DNA here is from genome assembly GCF_046866305.1 of Octopus bimaculoides. Taxonomy (NCBI): domain Eukaryota; kingdom Metazoa; phylum Mollusca; class Cephalopoda; order Octopoda; family Octopodidae; genus Octopus; species Octopus bimaculoides. The sequence goes on along the minus strand of NC_142931.1, from coordinate 104,936,056 downwards.
GAAAAATTAGTTGACGGCATACATGCTTTCATTAAAGCATACATACGTACGTGCGTACATACACATATACGTATAAAAGTATACCGGCAAATCACAAAAGCACAATCGCAAATACATACAACAACAGATGCGTACATTGATATATTACTCTGCATATCAATCAACCAATTGATATGTATGTATGTATGTATGTATGTATGTATGTATGTATGTATGTATGTATGTATGTATCTATCTATCTATCTATCTATCTATCTACCTATCTATCTATCTATCTTTCTATCTATCTATCTATCTATCTATCTATCTATCTATCTATCTATCTATCTATCTATCTATCTATCTATCTAGCTAGCTAGGCGAGACACTTAAAGAATACGAAACGGTGACAGGAGCAAAAATTAACCCGGAAAAGTCAGTGGGTTTGTTACTCGGCACCTGGAGAAGCAAGCCCATACCGTCCAACAGTGACTCCGTAGTGGGACGCTGGACGGACGGACCGGTTAAACTGCTCGGGGTCTGGTTCAGTCCGGACCTCCAAATGGATAAGAACTGGGACGAGATCACCAGTAGAGTGATCAAACTCAGCCAAACATGGGCTGAGAGAAAGTTATCTCTAAAAGGCCGGGCGGAGGTGGCTAATGTGTATATCGCATCAGTCATCGATTACCGCCTGACCGTCGTGCCTTGTCCCGATGCCACCATCACGAAACTAGAACGCATACTTTTCCGCTTTCTGTGGAAGGGTGGCGTTCCGATGGTGAGGCGATCCATTTGCTGTCAACAACCGTTACATGGAGGACTGGGGATGCCGTGGTTAATGATGCGCAGACATGCGCTGAGACTGCGGCATCTCTGGAACTTCATTGACGACGGTGAACAGGTGTGGGCGCCGTTTGTGAGGCACGCCTTCCCGCAGCTCGTCTCACTCACCGAACTGCAAACATGGATCAGGAAGAGACCGAAACTGGGCGAATGGCACCGCGAGTGTCGCCAAGCTCTACAACAGCTCTGCCGTCCGGGATCAAACTTGTGCAACTTCCAAACGACCAATGCGTTCTATAGAGGACTAGTGGAGGGGAGGTCTGACGACACTCTCGGGGCAAACCTGGGTGTCGACGAGAAATTCTTAACCCGCCTTTTCAAGACGACGTTCGGGCCGGGGCCTATGGATAATTTCCAGAGATCCCTGGCTTGGCAATGCTATCGAGACGCACTACCAGTTCGAGAGAAGATCTACAGACACGGTTCGAAAACCACCGGACCGACCTGCCCGAGATGCGGTCAGAGCGACGAAACCGTTCTGCACGCACTCGTGCAGTGTCCAGATATTTCAGAGCTGTGGACCTTCGTCGAACGGCTGTTGTCGCGTGTGGGACGAGCCCACTTATCAGCCGAGTCTATCGTGAATATTGTTCCGCCACCTTCCTTTAAACGGGAAGGAAAAACGGTTTTTGTAACACTGATAGCTATGGCAAAAGAATGCGTGTGGTGGACGCGTTTGAAAGGTCTACAAACAAACACTTTCCTCTCTGGTCAGTCCCTCGTCAACTTTTTCAAGTACCACTTGAAAAGGAGGATGAGGATAGAGAGGAAAGTGTTGTCGAATGAAAGTTTCAATAAAAAATGGGTAAATGTGGCAAGAATGGTAAGAATGAAAGGCGACACCATTTTAAGCATAGACTTGTAACAAAAAGAGTCAAAAAGAGAGAAGGTACTTACTTTCATGTACCTTTAAAAAAAAAAGCCTGAGGTGACCGTGGTCTTTTCCGTAGGCTTTTCTCTCCACGGATAAACCTAATCTGTTCCCCGTTTTTTACATCGACTGTGATACACGATCCCTATTGATCGCCCCCTCCCACGTTTTTTTTTTTTTTTTTTTTCTTCCCGCGATCCCTTTTGATCCAAATTATCCCCCCCCCCCAAAAGCTCTACTTTGTAATTTGTCCATTTTCTGTATTTAGCCCTGTGTGGCTATAATAAAAAGATATCTATCTATTTCATTCTATCTATTTGTTTGTCAGTATCTATCTATCTATCTATCTATCTATCTATCTATCTATCTATCTATCTATCTATCTATCTATCTATCTATCTATCTATCTATCTATAATTGTATTGGGTTGGCAATTAAGTTCCCGCCGTTTTTTTTATAGTTTGGAATTTATTGCGAGAATTTTTTTCGAGAATTCTATTTTTGAATCATTTTGGAATCTATTTTTTTTTTTTTTTTTTAGTTAATTTATTTAATTTTTGCTTATTTTCAGATCATTAAAATGGAATGTCAAGTTAAGGAAAACGAGTATTTTCGACACCTCCTTCTTTTTGCTTGCAATCAAGGTTCTAAGGCCGCAAAAGCTGCTCGCGACATTTGTGTTGTGTATGGAGAGGATGCCGTAGCTGAAAGAACCACTCGTGACTGGTATGCCAAGTTCAAAAATGGAAATTTTGACCTCGAAGACGCACCTCGTTCTGGCCGTCCAGTTGAGTTCGATGAAGAGCGATTAAACCAACTTTTGCATGAAAATTCTCGTCAAACGACAAGGGAACTGGCAGAGAAAATGGAATGTTCCCACACTGCTATAAAGAAGCATCTTCACTCGATGGGAAAGGTTCAGAAGTATGGAGAATGTGTTCCGCATGCTTTAAGTGACAACAACAAAAATCAACGAGCCACAATCTCCGCTGGTTTGCTTGCTCATCACCGCTCAACTCATGGACACAAGCAACGATTTCTTTACCGAATCGTTACTGGCGACGAAAAATGGTGCCTGTACATCAATATGAAGCAGCGTAAGGAATGGTTTAGCCCCGGTAAACAAGCGACATCGCGCGTGAAACAAGATCTTCATCCGCATAAAACGATGTTGTGCGTATGGTAGGACTGGGAATAGATTATCCATTACGAATTGCTTGAACGGAACCAAACGATCAACGCGGAAGTCTATGTTCAACAGACGGAACGACTCAACACGGCTATTCAAGAGAAAAGACCTAATCAGCAGCATGGAGTTCTGCTGCACGACACTGTCCGCCCTCATATCGTCAATATGACCAAGGAAGCCATCGAACGCATGGCTAGGAAGTGCTGCCACACCCGCCGTACTCTCCTGATTTGGCACCAACGGATTTCCACATCTTTCGATCTCTTTCAAATGCTATGCGCGGAGTTTCGCTCAAAACTGATGCAGAATTGAGAGCTTGGTTGGATTAATTTTTCGAGTCGAAATCGGGTGATTTCTACCAACGAGGTATTGAAAATCTTGTTGAACATTGGGAAGAAGCTGTAAACAACAAGGGTGAATACATTATTGATTAATTAGTTGTTATTTTTTATTAAACCTTTTAAAGAATTTAAATTAAAAAAAAAAACGGCCGTAACTTAGTTGCCAACCCAATATATGACTGTGTGTGTGTGTGCGTGTGTCTATTACGTGCATTCATGTAAGAGTGTACGAACATATGTATTATACACACACACATGTATGTATGTATGCACATAACACACGCACACACCGCGCGCACGCGCGCACACACATTCACACACACACACACACACCGCACGCGCGCACACACACACTCACAAACACATGTATGTATGTATGTATGTACAAAAGGGTACCAAGAAACGTTCTCTGTGGGACAAGCCCGTTGTTATCCAGGCTTCCGCTGCTAGAAGCCACTTGATGCGATCCTCAGACCTCACTCTGCCGATCGGCGTTGTCCTGTGGGGGTCATACTGCCACGTGGTGCGTCTTTGTTTTGCTTCTGTTCGTCGATTTTTGGCGATGGTCGAAGCGAAGGAATAGTATGATTCCGTGAAATCGTTTTCTGCTGGTGAAAACGGCGGCCGAAAGAGTTGTCGCTTGAAGACCAACCTCGTTCAGGGCAACCGTCGATCTCCTGAACGAATGAAAACACCATGAAAATTCATGAACTAATCTTGAGGAGGACCGTCACCGAACAATTGACGAACTTGGTGATATGATTGGTGTGTCCTGGAGCTCCTGCTTACGAAATTTGAGCGAGGAATTGCGAATGAAAAGTGTTGCAGCAAAATTTGTGCTTCGCTTGCTCACGGAAGGTCAAAAGCAATCACGATTGCAACTGAATGCGTGTCATGAACTGAAAGAACAGTTGGAAATTGATCCGCACTTTTTTTCGAAGGCCATCACTTGTGACGAAAGCTGGAGCTACGGAATTTGCAAATGTTGAAGAGGTGAAGAAAAAGCGACGGAGGCGTTAAAAGGCATCGCTTCGCAAGTGCTTCGAACAATGGAAAACGCAATGCTGCAGGTGGAGAATACTTTGAAAGTAATAAAACTGAATAAGAAAATATCGGAAATTCCGGTTTCTTTTGGGTACCTCCTCCTATGTATGTATAGTGGTCTCTGTTGTCCGCATATTAGAGAACTCAAGATGTTATTGAGCTACAAGTTTGCGATGGTTGGTTTATAGAGATCAAAATGTTTGTGCTGTAAATTAGCTCACCTCTTCCATCAAATCGACATTACATAGGTGTACGATGTGCCACACGTTAAGTGTCAAAGTGATCACGGATCAAATCGAGAACATTAGACCTACTATGGTATATACCAACTTACTATGGTATATACCCAGAATAGTACGGCGTCTTTTCCTACGGTTCATTCAAGGCATAGAACAGGATTTTAATGAAAGAGCTTTTCTTTTCTTCCATAGAATCTGGTGACTCGGAATTACCCACGATGGTCTGGGAGGACCTTTTGCTCAGACCCCAAGGAGGAACAGCCAAACCTATATATATATGTATATGTTTATATATTTACCTGTATATATGTATATATATACATATATATATATATATATATATATATATATATATATATATATATATATATACATCTTATAGTAAAAATGGATACATAAGGGTGGAAAATCACAGGAACAATACCATATGTCCAACGCAAGATACAATATGTGTGTTCAATTCCTTCAAGAATCAATAAATGAATTTATAGTATTCAGTCTCTAAAGTGTCTAAAAGGTACGGTAAAAAGACAAGCAAATACAACAATAAAAACTTTAGAAATATCATGAATGTTCAAAATATTTATTAAAAGAATATTTATAAATATGCATGATTTCTAAGTTGTATAAAAATATGACAAATTAAAGTTAAAACATTACGATGTGTAAACATACATTATGATATAACATATAATGGGTATATATACGGTATGATGAAGTTATAAATTTACAGGTATTATATTAAAAACATATTGTATCTTGCGTTGGACATATGGTATTGTTCCTGTGATTTCCCACCCTTATGTATCCATTTTTACTATAAGACACGTTTTTAATATAATACCTGTAAATTTATAACTTCATCATACCGTATATATTTACCCATTATATGTTATATGATAATGTATGTTTACACATCGTAATGTTTTAACTTTAATTTGTCATATTTTTATACAACTTAGAAATCATGCATATTTATAAATATTCTTTTAATAAATATTTTGAACATTCATGATATTTCTAAAGTTTTTATTGTTGTATTTGCTTGTCTTTTTACCGTACCTTTTAGACACTTTAGAGACTGAATACTATAAATTCATTTATTGATTCTTGAAGGAATTGAACACACATATTGTATCTTGTGTTGGACATATGGTATTGTTCCTGTGATTTTCCACCCTTATGTATCCATTTTTACTATAAGATGAATTCTAGCTCATGCTGAGCACTTCAACTCTGGCCCGTCTTTATGTATTGTTATATTAACAATACATAATTATACAAATATATATATATATATATATATATAATATATATATATATATATATATATATATATATATATATATATATATATATATATATATATATATATATACATATACATATATATATATATATATATATATATGTATGTGTGTGTGTGTGTATATTTATAGGTATATATCTCTATCTATCTATCTATCTATCTATACATACATACATACATAATACATACATATATGGAGGCGCATCTGGATGTGAACCACATGGTTCCGATTTCAGTCCTGCTGCCTGTGGTACTGTGCGCAACTGTCTTCTATTATAGTCACGGGCCAACCAAGGCCTTATTAGTGGATTTGGATCACGGAATCTGAAAGAAGCATGTCGGTTCTGCAAAAGAACACGATAAAATAAGTACCGGGTTTTAAAAAATAAGTACTGTTTAACTAAACTCTTCAATACGGTGTCCCTGTCCAATGATGGGAACTAAATTTCCTCTTCCGAGTGAGCTATAAAGAAGACAAACGATTAAATGTATTAGAAATAAACAAAAGCATGTTATCTTGTTGCTCATGAGATATTCAGGCTTAATATAAACGTATATCGAATGTAATCGAACCCTGCCATATAACTTAGTTCAAAATGGTAGTTAAATTATACTGTAATTTCATACAACACGTCGAAATCAATAAATGTTTTCCCAATTTGCAATATTGGCGTCAAATCTTTCTAGATAGGCAAGCAGAAAATTCGGATTAGGCGAAACCTCACTTAATATCTGGGTGAATATCACGGTTGAATCTAGGCGCTTGCTCGGATTCCGGTCGGGTAAAATGGCCGGTATATAATAGTTTCCATCGCCTGATTCCATCAACACGCGCAGGTATCAGTTATGAGATACGTATTTTACATGAATCAGATAGTTTCGCCATCTATATCAGTTTGTAAAGCTTGGATCTTGTTCAATAATGTGTTAGTGCCATATTTAGAAAAAAAATGTGTAAAAACAGAAAGTTTGGTCGACAGAGAATAGACATAACGTAAACAATCGTAATTTATTCTTTGATAAGCTACTGAAGTTATAACAACGCTAGTGATCAAAGCAAAAATGCCCACCTACGCCTGCAGACAAAGAAACCAACACATATCCATATAAGCTTACACCTACACCAACTCATAATTGCACCACCAGATCACATCTGTATTAATACATAAATACTGAACACATTTAATAAATTGACACACATGTACATCAACGTATAGCTCTATTGTGTACGTCTATGGAATGTAGGTGTATGTATATAGATGCATGTATGTATGTATGAATGCATGTATATATGTATCTATCTGTCTCTCTTTTTCTCCCTCTTCTCTCTCTCTCTATATATATATATACATACATAGACACACACACACACACACACACACACACACACACATATATATATATATATATACATACACACATACATACATGCATACACACACACACACACACATACACACACACACACACACACACACACACACACACACACACACACACACACACACACACACACACACACACATATATATATATATATATGTATATATATGTATACACATACATATAAATGAATACACACACATACACATACACACACTAATATGCAAATATATTTAATTCCACTCCTATCTACTTTTCATTGAAGAAAGACTGTCCAAATCGTCGGAATTCTACTCTCAAACAGCAACTTCTCTGTACTTTTTTGTTAGCATTACTAAATGATACAAGTATTGCCGACGCAGATTAACACACACACACACACACACACACACACACACACACACACACACACACACACACACACACACACACTCACGCGCACACACACACACTATTCCTTTGGCTGCTGGTAATAATATACGCCGGTTGTCCTGCTGTTAACGCCTATTGACGTAGAAACACATGTCCACGATTATCTTCTTAAGTACAGACAATAAGTTTATTTCTTTTCGTTGTGGAATTCTTTGTTCCTGAGACTGCTTTCCCTTTTCGTATATAGGTGGTTTTAACTGCTATTTGGAAATTATGACGCATCTTCGAGAGGCAGAGATAATTTTAATAAATCAAGAATTTGTTGTATGATATTTGTTACACCTGTATTTGTGTTATACATACGTACATGTATACATACATGAACACACACACAAATATATATACGTACATATATGTATATATATATATTTGTGTGTGTGTAAATAAATATATATATATATATATATATATATATATATATATATATATATATATATATATATATATAAATTGTAAATCCAAACGCAACCACTAGCTGGAATACACAGGTGCTTACAATTGTCAAGTATTACCTCTAAATTTCAATTTACCTATATATATATATATATATATATATATATATATATATATATATATATATATATATTTGTGTATGTGTAAATATATATATTTAAAGTAAAAATAAACATTGTTTGAATTTGGCTGTTGGAATGTGCGCACACTTCTTGATGATAATTTCACGAAGAGGCCAGAAAGGCGTACTGCACTTATTGCATGTGAGCTAAAGAAATATTCCCTTGATATAGTTGCTCTCTCTGAAACTCGTCTCTCTGGTGAGGGTCAAGTAATGGAATCTGCTTATGGATATACTATCTTCTGGAAAGGCCTACCTAAGGGTCAGCGTAGAGAATCTGGTGTTGGGTTTGCTCTCAAGAATACATTAGTGTCCTCCATTGCAGAGCTTCCAAGTGGTATATCTGACCGGATCATGTCATGCCGTATCAAACTGACAAAAGGTAGGTTTCTTACCGTTGTCAGTATTTATGCACCAACAATGTCCCATTCTGAGGAAACTGTGGGACAGTTTTATGACAATCTAGCAAGATTATTGAGGAAAGTACCAATTTCTGACAAGCTGGTCATTTTGGGAGATTTCAATGCAAGAGTTGGAAGGGACTATGTTTCATGGTCTGTTTTAGGTCGACATGGGATTGGAAAATGCAATAGAAATGGAGTAGCTCTTTTGACGTTTTGTACTGAGAATGATCTGGTTGTCACCAACACTCTGTTTAAGCAGAAAAATAAATATAAAGCCACCTGGATGCACCCAAGATCTAAGCACTGGCATCTCATAGATTATATTTTGATTAGGAAATGTGATATGAAAGACGTTTCTAGCGTTCGGGTCATGAGAGGGGCAGAGAACTGGACTGACCATCATCTACTGCGTGGCAAAATAGATTTTTCGATAAAACCTAAAAACCGACAGTCTGGTCCTAAGATACCCAAAAAGTTAAACGTTGCAAACTTTAAATTATCAAGCAACTTGCAAAGATTCCACGACGCTATAGAAAGTATTAATCTTGACCCAAACAATTTATGGGAAGATTTCAAAACAAAAGTATTTCAGGCTGCAAGTTCGTCAGTGGGATTTAAATCTCATAAATCCAGAGATTGGTTCTCAGATAGATCAGCAGAAATTCATGATCTACTTTTAGAAAAACAAAACTTAGGCAATACACTGCTCTCTCAGTCATTGAATCCCAACTCAAATGAAACTTACAGAAAGCTGAAAAGGAGGGTGCAAACTGCTCTAAGGAAAATTAAACAGGAATGGTGGAATGATAGGGCAAAGGGGGCACAAGAAGCAGCTGATAGAAATGATGCCAGTTGTTTGTATTCTTATGTTAGGGAGGTATATGGTCCAAAATCTTCTTCAGTAGCTCCAGTGAGAACAGAAGATGGATGTTTTCTTCTGACTGACACCGCTTCTATTCATAAGCGTTGGGTAGAACATTTCTCTGTACTTTTGAATAGACCATCATCTGTTAATATGAGGACGATAGAAAAAATTGAACAACTTCGTTATAGAAGAGATGGCATCTGAACCAACTCTAAATGACATTTATTTAGCTATGAATAAGCTGAATAACAACAAGTCTCCAGGATCTGATGGAATCTGTGCAGAAGTCTTGAAATATGGGGGTGACAAAATGATGGAATTCTTAAATATTTTAATTTGTCACTGTTGGAGAAGTGAGAAAGTGCCTCAAGACTGGATTGATGCCATTCTTGTCTCCTTATATAAATCGGGGCCAAAGGATCTGTGTGGTAATTTTCGTGGGATTTCCCTTTTGTCTGTGGTTGGAAAGGTGCTCGCCCGCATTTTGTTAGAACGTTTAAATACCTTTATAGTTCCAAGTATGGTGTCTGAGTTTCAGTGTGGTTTTCGTTCCTCCAGGGGCACAGCTGATTGTATCTTTACTGTCAGACAATTACAGGAGAAGTGCATTGAACAGAATCTTGCTCTGTACCATTGCTTTGTTGATTTGAGCAAAGCATTCGATACTGTTAATCGAAGTGCTCTGTGGCTAATTCTGGGGAAAATTGGTTGCCCAGAAAAGTTTATAAACATGGTCAAGGCTTTGCATCAGGATATGAGAGCTAGGGTTAATTTTGGTGGTAGGCTTTCTGAATCTTTTGCTGTGGAAAATGGAGTAAAGCAGGGAGACCTTGATGCACCCACCCTCTTTGCAATATACTTTGCCGTTGTGGTGTCACATTCCTTTCAAAACTCTGAGGAGGGTATCTACATAAAATATCGAACAACGGGGAATGTTTTTAATTTGACCCGACTGAAGTTTAAAACGAAGGTTTTTACTTCACTTATTAGGGAAATTTTGTATGCTGACGATTGCGATCTGGTTAGTCATTCTGAATCGGGTCTGCAATCCCTTGTATCTGCATTTGATGCAGCTTGTGATGATTTTGGCCTGACCATCAATCTGAAAAAAACAGTTGTGATGTATCAACCTGCGTATGGTGCTGTTTGTAACCTCCCTAAAATTTTTGTTAAGGGAAAGTTACTTGAGGTTGTAAATTCATTTGTCTACCTGGGAAGCTCTGTTCAAGATGATGGAAATCTTGATACGGAAATACACCTGCGAATTCAAAGGGCAGCAAAAGCATTTGGTGGCTTGGAGTCACGCGTCTGGCGCCAGCGACATATAAATAACAATACAAAGCTGGCTCTTTACAAATCATTTGTCTTAACATCCCTATTGTATTCCTGTGAAACTTGGACCTGTTATGAAAGGCATTTTAAAATGTTAAAAAAATTCCACCAAAAATGCCTTCGTCATATTTTAAGAATTAAATGGAATTCTTTTACTCCAAACACAGATATCCTTGCATCTGCAGGCATCCCCTCAATTAAAGCCATGATTTTGAGGAACCACTTGAGATGGTGTGGCCATATTGTTCGAATGGCAGATGAACGCATGCCGAAACAGCTGTTTTATGGTGAGCTGGCAGAGGGGAAACGTTATCGGCATAAACCTAAAAAAAGGTTTAAGGATGGCATAAGGACTGCTATGAAGTCAATTGGAATGGCTCCAAAAGATATAGAAGTCCTCGCTTCAGATCGAGTTGGATGGCGAACAAGGGTGTGGAGTGGAGTGAAAGCATTTGAAGAGGCCAGGATGATGCAAGCAGGGCTCAAGAGACATTTAAGGAAAAAGGTGAAGACTGAGAAGGTGAATGACAAGGACCTTTTTGTGTGCACAGTCTGTGACAGACCATGTCTGTCCTTGGCTGGCCTCAAATCTCACATGCGAACCCATGGAAAAGAAACCTCACCCAGCTGTTCTGATTATATGTCTGTGCACACGTTTGAATGTGGTGTGTGCCAGAGGGTTTGCAAATCCAATGGGGGTCTTAAAAGACATGTTAGGATCCACAATGAGCAGAACTTACTTGCAGGTATTGGTAGTGCAAATCAGAGGTGCAATCTGTGTGGGTGTTTTTTTCAAAACACTGTCTGGTTTAAAAAGCCACATCAGACGCCATGAAAGGGCTAAGGTGTAGGTGCAGGAGGTGGTCAAACTCTGTTTAAGGAGTAGACAACCACCATATATATATATATATATATATATATTATATATAACGAATATATATATATATATATATATATATATATATATATATATATATATATATATATATAATGAAATTGGTTAAAAGTTTGTGTTAAGCAGGAAGTGTGGTGTCAAAATTGTTTATTTATATCTATATTTTTGAACAATACTATGCTGATGAGCGAAATCTAGATTCATTCTAGTAATCGTGAAATCGGTCGATACATAGTTGAGTTATTTAAAAGAAAGTTGGTCTTCTTCTGTTGGTTGTTTTCCTCGCATTCGGTACTAAATGTGTTTATTTTGGGAAGTCCAGTGTGTGGCATTATTCTGTAGTAATGCCTCTTATATAAATATAAACGAATATACACACACACACACACACACACACACACACATATATATATATATATATATATATATATATATATATATATATATATATGTGTGTGTGTGTGTCTGTGTGTGTGTGTGTGTGTGTGTGTGTGTGTGTGTGTGTGTGTGTGTGGTGTGGTGTGTGTGTGTGTGTGTGTGTGTGTGGTGTGGTGTGGTGTGTGTGTGTGTGTGTGTGTGTGTGTGTGTGTGTGTAGAAATAATTGAGATTCAGTTGAATTAGGTACTTAAGTTGAAGTACCAAGT
>NC_142931.1:104911208-104918708 GCF_046866305.1 Octopus bimaculoides | reverse complement strand
TTTAGCTGAAAAATGGACAAAAATTCCGTTGGAAACAATTCAAACTTTGTACGAGTCCATTACCTCGTAGAATTCAAGCTGTAATTACTGCTAAAGGCGGTCCTACCCCATATTAAAATAAATTTGTTTGCAATTTTGTCCAATCCCTGTATATATATATATATATATATATATATATATATATATATATATATATATATATATATATATATATATATATATATATATATATATATATATATATATATATATGTATATATATGTATATATATATATATATATATATATATATATATATATATATATATATATATATATATATGTATATATATATATAAACAAAAGTAAATGAGTATATGCATATATACGTACAGGTATGTGCATACCGACATCCACCTGTATGTATAGGTGCATATCTGGGTACAGGACATTGCAAACAAACGTAGACGAGAACACACGGGCCACATAGAGAACATTCTACTTCATCAGCTACCCACGTTTTAACACCGGCGTTTCGACGAGCTTCGGGCAGGACGCAACGTTAAAACGGCTCGTCCCATGGATCGCAGATTAAATCTGTATACGCAAATTAAATCTAGCCATGGAGGAATGTAGTGGCGGACAAAAAACAAGACAGGAAAACAAACAGAAAAGGCTTTACGGCCAGACGAGAAAAATTATGTGTGTATGAACGCGATGAGGCACGGAACCGAGAGAGACAAAGTGGTGGCGTGTGTTACTTGGCGAAAGCCAAGGAAGGAAAGGATTATTGACCGGAAGCATGTGACCATGCCGGTGTAAAGGGAAGAGAGAGAGTGGTAGAGGGAGAAAGAGAGGGAGGAAGTAGAAGAATGGTGAGCAACGAGAGGAAAAAAGAAAAAGAGGAAATACGAGGGGGAAAAAAGAGATACGTAGTAGTAACAGAGGAAGAACAAGAGGGGTAAGGCGAGATACGTAGTAGTACAGAGGAAGAACAAGAGGGGTAAGGCGAGATACGTAGTAGTACAGAGGAAGAACGAGGGGGGGGGGGAGAAAGGAGAGAGAAAGAGAAAGAGATAGAGTAGCGTCGGAGGATAAGTTTACGAAAACTACTTACAATTTTTGTGAGACGCTGCGTTCAATCATGTAAAAACAAAAGTAAATGAGTATATGCATATATACGTACAGGTATGTGCATACCGACATCCACCTGTATGTATAGGTGCATATCTGGGTACAGGACATTGCAAACAAACGTAGACGAGAACACACGAGCCATATAGAGAACATTCTACTTCATCAGCTACCCACGTTTTAACACCGGCGTTTCGACGAGCTTCGGGCAGGACGCAACGTTAAAACGGCTCGTCCCATGGATCGCAGATTAAATCTGTATACGCAAATTAAATCTAGCCATGATATATATATATATATATATATATATATGAATATATATATATATATATATATATATATATATATATATATATATATATATAAAATGATAACTTATTTTCGAACGCAGAGATGCGGCTAGAACAGAATCTTGGTAAATTACTCTTACAAAGCGGAAAAAAATTTCCGTTGTGTAAAGATAATTTACCCAAGATTCTTGCTGTTCTAAAGGCATCTTTGCATTCGAAAATAAATTATGTTCTTATATGTATCTATACACACATTTCGGTGCTTATAAGAAACAAATGCTTGTTTACATTTACACACACACACACACACACACACACACACACACACACACACACACACACACACACACACACACACACACACACACACTCACACACACACACATACACACACACACACACAAGGTTCTCGCGAAGCTTACTGAAGCAGAGGACAAACGTGTTTATATATATATACATGTATAGGCGCAGGAGTGACTGTGTGGTAAGTAGCTTGATTACCAACCACATGGTTCCGGGTTCAGTCCCAATGCGTGACACCTTGAGCAAGTGTCTTCTACTATAGCCTCGGGTCGACCAAAGCCTTGTGAGTGGATTTGGTAGACGGAAACTGAAAGAAGCCCGTCGTATATATGTATATATATATATATATATACATATATATATATATATATATATATATATATATATATATATATATATATATATATATATAATTATATATATATATATGTATGTGTGTTTGTGTGTCTGTGTTTGTCGCCCCATCATTGCTTGACAACCGTTGCTGGTGTGTTTACGTCCCCATAACCTAGCGGTTCCGCAAAAAGAGACCGATAGAATAAGTACTAGGCTTACAAAGAATAAGTGCTGGGGTCGATTTGCTCGACTAAAGGCGGTGCTCCAGCATGGCCGCAGTGAAATGACTGAAACAAGTGAGTAAAGAGAGTATGTATGATGTAATGAAATTTATGGAATGGTGAAGAGATTGATTTATGTAAGGTAGCTTCAGTAGTTTTGTGGAAGTAAATTAAATTTTAGTTTTTATATTTTGAAAACGCTTTTGAATACATGTAGGGGTGGATTATAATCAGTGGCGGGTTGAGTCTAAAATTATTGGTTGCCAGGAGACTAAGGGGAACCACCCGCAACTACAAGGAGGCCCATCCTCAACTATAATACTATCGTTTAATTTTTTTTTTGTTATAAGTATTCCTTATCAATTGTCAACAAACACAGCCAGGCTGAAATAATGCATTTTTCGAGGAGTGAATGAAAAATTCCCAAACATGAGGGGATGGGCCCCTTAGATACTAACATAGGCCCCTATATATTGATTCTAATGGCGCAAGGGCCCATTTGCCATCGGGCAAGCTGGCAACCTGGTCAGTCCGCCACTGATTATAATATTGTATAAATAATTGCTATTTTTTATGTACAAATGGACTGAGTCATGTAAACAAAACTCCAATAGAAGCATTTTTACCGTGTAACCAAATACTATCAATAGGAAATGAAAGATATAATACTACGTCAGAGATCGTTGCTAGGGGTGACTATCGACTAAAAAGAAAAACGGAGAAACAATACGATTGGTCAGAATGGAGTGGTGTTCTCGAGAAAAGGTAATGAATTTAATGGGAAAAAGTTTGAAATAAAAGTTGACTAATAGTATATGTGTATATGGGGGTAGGTCATTGAATACATACATACATACATACACACACATACATACATACATGCATACATACATACACACACATACATACATACATACATACATACATACATATATGTGTGTGCGTGTGTGTGTTTAGATAGAGATGTAACTATAAATATACATATATTGTTTTTGCATAAGGATTTAAAATCTTCGACAGAACGTGAAATGATTTATTTTTGAAACGGTGAAAATTGAAACGTATAAAACTAAATAATTGCGTTAAATAATGTGCTAAAAAGCTCTTTGGATAGGAAAAGTCGAAGGATGAGTTTTTAACCAAATATTTACACGCTATTATTTATAGCAACATTTGTTTCGAGATCCACCGAAACACACACACACACACACACACACAAACACACACACACACACACACACACACACACACACATGTATGTATATGTGTGTATGTATGCATGTACATATGTATGTATGTTTGTATATATGTGTATGTGTGTGTTTGTATATATATATATATATATATATATATATATATATATATATATATATTTATTTATATATGTATATATATAAGTACACACATGAATACGCTTGCCAATGCACGAACTCTTAACCCTTGAATTTATTTGTAACTCCTGCCTATAATACATGTATATACAGACATATGCGCGCGCGCGAGCACACACACACACACACACACATGCTCACACACACACACACACATACACACACACACACACACACACACACACACATACACACACACACACACAAGGTTCTCGCGAAGCTTACTGAAGCAGAGGACAAACGTGTTTATATATATATACATGTATGATAAAATTATATATGTATAGGCGCAGGAGTGACTGTGTGGTAAGTAGCTTGATTACCAACCACATGGTTCCGGGTTCAGTCCCAATGCGTGACACCTTGAGCAAGTGTCTTCTACTATAGCCTCGGGTCGACCAAAGCCTTGTGAGTGGATTTGGTAGACGGAAACTGAAAGAAGCCCGTCGTATATATGTATATATATATATATATATACATATATATATATATATATATATATATATATATATATATATATATATATATATATATATATAATTATATATATATATATGTATGTGTGTTTGTGTGTCTGTGTTTGTCGCCCCATCATTGCTTGACAACCGTTGCTGGTGTGTTTACGTCCCCATAACCTAGCGGTTCCGCAAAAAGAGACCGATAGAATAAGTACTAGGCTTACAAAGAATAAGTGCTGGGGTCGATTTGCTCGACTAAAGGCGGTGCTCCAGCATGGCCGCAGTGAAATGACTGAAACAAGTGAGTAAAGAGAGTATGTATGATGTAATGAAATTTATGGAATGGTGAAGAGATTGATTTATGTAAGGTAGCTTCAGTAGTTTTGTGGAAGTAAATTAAATTTTAGTTTTTATATTTTGAAAACGCTTTTGAATACATGTAGGGGTGGATTATAATCAGTGGCGGGTTGAGTCTAAAATTATTGGTTGCCAGGAGACTAAGGGGAACCACCCGCAACTACAAGGAGGCCCATCCTCAACTATAATACTATCGTTTAATTTTTTTTTTGTTATAAGTATTCCTTATCAATTGTCAACAAACACAGCCAGGCTGAAATAATGCATTTTTCGAGGAGTGAATGAAAAATTCCCAAACATGAGGGGATGGGCCCCTTAGATACTAACATAGGCCCCTATATATTGATTCTAATGGCGCAAGGGCCCATTTGCCATCGGGCAAGCTGGCAACCTGGTCAGTCCGCCACTGATTATAATATTGTATAAATAATTGCTATTTTTTATGTACAAATGGACTGAGTCATGTAAACAAAACTCCAATAGAAGCATTTTTACCGTGTAACCAAATACTATCAATAGGAAATGAAAGATATAATACTACGTCAGAGATCGTTGCTAGGGGTGACTATCGACTAAAAAGAAAAACGGAGAAACAATACGATTGGTCAGAATGGAGTGGTGTTCTCGAGAAAAGGTAATGAATTTAATGGGAAAAAGTTTGAAATAAAAGTTGACTAATAGTATATGTGTATATGGGGGTAGGTCATTGAATACATACATACATACATACACACACATACATACATACATGCATACATACATACACACACATACATACATACATACATACATACATATATGTGTGTGCGTGTGTGTGTTTAGATAGAGATGTAACTATAAATATACATATATTGTTTTTGCATAAGGATTTAAAATCTTCGACAGAACGTGAAATGATTTACTTTTGAAACGGTGAAAATTGAAACGTATAAAACTAAATAATTGCGTTAAATAATGTGCTAAAAAGCTCTTTGGATAGGAAAAGTCGAAGGATGAGTTTTTAACCAAATATTTACACGCTATTATTTATAGCAACATTTGTTTCGAGATCCACCGAAACACACACACACACACACACACACACACACACACACACACACACACACACACACATGTATGTATATGTGTGTATGTATGCATGTACATATGTATGTATGTTTGTATATATGTGTATGTGTGTGTTTGTGTATATATATATATATATATATATATATATATATATATTTATTTATATATGTATATATATAAGTACACACATGAATACGCTTGCCAATGCACGAACTCTTAACCCTTGAATTTATTTGTAACTCCTGCCTATAATACATGTATATACAGACATATGCGCGCGCGCGAGCACACACACACACACACACACACATGCTCACACACACACACACATACACACACACACACACACACACACACACACACACACACACACACACACACACACACACACACACACGTTCTAGAGGTTTATTATGAAACAAGAAGTAGGCACTAAGTATTAAAATGAAACTTTTATTTTGTCGCGGATTTTTATTACGAAAACTTACTAGAATCTGGTATTAGAAAATTAATGTTTAGTTATTATGTAATTTGAATTCATTACGTGAAGGCGGACGCTAAGCATTTTGTCCGGCGTGCTAACGATTCTGCTAGCACTCCGCCTTATTTTAAGTGTAATATTAATGTGAAACTGCGTTTTAAAAAAAATATGAACTGCGAAAATGTAGTTTATTAGACATTATGTACTTGACAAGGGTTTATGGCAGCATTGGCGGGGATAATTTCTTTTTAAGCTGAAATAATTAGAAAGGTAACTAGATAACTCTACGAAATTTCATTCACTGAAGATGAATAGAAGAGAAAAAAATAGTTTCTGGAAGAAGTGTAAATAATTTCAATGTAACTTTTACAATTATCATACAGAAGTTATACGTGCAAATAACATTTTGAAAGAGATTTCGCATGCTTTTACACATTAAACCGCGAACTGTTCGTACGCTTTACACCCTAAATCGGGAACTGTTGGTACCTGACGTGAAGGAGTATCCTTGGACGCAATTATATAATGTGCATATATAAATATATTCTACAAAGCACACACATTCACACACATGCACACACAGACACACAGACACACAAACACAATCACACTCATGTAAATACATATGTATATACATATAAACAAATATAAATAAATAAATATATATATATATATATATATATATATATATATATATATATACTAGCAGAAATACCCGGCGTTGCCCGGGTTAAAGAGAATAATGAAATCTAAAAACGCCGTCTAGACTACGCAACCCTCAACTGTTAGTAGCTACGATACCATATTTCTACATTAATAACTCTCCAATCCATGCCAGCATGGAACATAGATATTAAGTGGAATGCTAGAAGAAAGTTTTCAACTCATATGTATATAAAGTAAATACACGTAATTCAGAAACACGTTTTGTGTATTTTATTTCGTAACGAAACAAACAGGTACAGATTATAAATAATGAAAGGCCAATTTTGGTGATTCATTTGACAGAGGTAGTAGAGAGACAATGCGATGATAAATCTGAGGTTGGATCTTGAAAGTTTGGATGAATGCTGCCTCAGTTAAATCTCTTGTGGTTCCAAATGATGTAATCTGTAGTACAGCATCGTATTGTCTAATTTTGTTTTGCAAATGTTAGGAATCTTTGTCAGTTGATGATAACAGTTTCTTCAATAGCTCTGGAGGTTGGGGATTGTGGAATTGTTGGGAATGTTTTTAACTTTGGTGTTATATGTATTGCTTGAATTTCTTTGACATATGAAATATATGTATTTTCACTGGGTTTGTAAAAGAGAGTTGTGTAGTTCTCGAGTTTTAGGGATTCACACAGACAGACAGACATACATTCTCATCTTTATATATAGAGATATATATATATACACACACACGCACCCAAACACACGTATATATATGTATATCAATATAAATATATGAAAGTCAATGAAGTTTCGTAAAAGAAGGTGA
>NC_142931.1:104853708-104906208 GCF_046866305.1 Octopus bimaculoides | reverse complement strand
TATCTCAGTTGAACTAACATCGTACTACGACCTAGATTCATGTATATGTGAGTGTGTGTATACATAGATATAAATAAATATTTATGAGTGTGAATATTATATATATGGATGCATGGGTGTATTTATATCTATATCTATATGTGTGTGTGTATACGTATTGGCACACTAGTACATGTACGCGATCGACACTACTTTGTCATACGTGAGTCAATAGTAACGAATGTTACATTGACATTTTTGATTCCCTCACTGTTTCATCATTCGTTTCCCACCCTGGTCGTTCTTTACCTGTATTGTTTTCACCTCTTCCCTCTTCCTTCAACTCTTCCCTCCTCCTTCAACTCTTCCCACTTCTTTCACCACTTCACGCTTCCCTTGTCTCTGTCTGCCCGTCTCTCTCTCTTTCTCTACGTCACCCACCTACTTCAAACTTGCCTTTCAAACTACGCTGACCTCAAAATAAATCCACAGGTAGAAATAATTCGGGGGATCGGCCATGCTGTGTGACTCATCAGCACACACACACACACACACACACACACACACACACACACACACACACACACGCATACATACATTCTCTCCTTCCCTCATACACACACATGCACATATGCACAGCTATTTCTCACACATCTACTTACAAACGGCCATTCAATCACACTCACACTTAATCACTTATTGTTACATACGCACACGCGCACACACACACTCACACACACAAACAAACACATCTTTTCCTACACATACACTTAATCATTTACACATTGTTTGACATAAACATACGCGCGCGCGCATATATTTGATATGTAAACAATCGCTCCTCTCTCTCTCTCTCTCTCTCTCTCACACACACACACACACACACACTCATATATGCATATTTGTTTACAAGCACGTCCAACATTTTGCCAATACAATTGAACTTCCTGGTGTTTTGTGTCTTTAAAAACCAACAACGAACAAAGAATGTTGGTCACAGACAAACACATTGTTTCATTCACCCTCCCCTACCTTTAACTGAGGGCGACGCACGATCTATTTCTAGCAGGACAAATGGACCACACATTGTATGTATGTATGTACGTATGTATGTATGTATGTGTGTGTATGCATGTATATATATATATGTATGTATGTATGTGTGTATGTATTACGTGTTTGTATGTATATATAAATATATGTATGTGTATGCATATGCACGTATGTGTGTATGTATGTATGTTTGTATGTATGATTATGTTGTGTTTGTATTCTTTTATTCTTTTATTTGTTTCAGTTATTTGACTGTGGCCATGCTGGAGCACCATATTTAGTCGAACAAGTCGACCCCAGGACTTATTCTTTGTGAGTCTAGTACTTATTCTATCACTCGCTTATGCTGAACCGCTAAGTTACGGTGACGCAAACACACCAACATCGGTAGTCAAACGATGGTGGGGAGGGGGGACAGACACAAATATATACACACATATACACATATATAAACGACGGGCTTCTTTCAGTTTCCGCCTGCCAAATCCACTCAGAAGGCTTTGGTCAGCTCGAGGCTATATTAGAAGACAATCGCCCTAGGTGCCACGCAGTGGGACTGAACCCGGAACCACACAGCCACTTCTGCGGCTATGTATATATGTATGTGTATGTATGTATGCATGTATGTATGTATGTATTATGTATGTAGGTGTGTTGTAATTGTTTGATTGTGTGTATGTGTGACGGTGTATATGTGTGTGTATACATCGCTTCTTAACCTTAACAGGCCAGTCATGTCCAGTATACAAACAAGAAATTGTTTCAAGGTTATTTTTAACACACATAAACACACGTACATGTTTCACGCACACACAGACACTGACACACACTGACACACTCACACTGGAGCCATGTAGTTGTCATTGGTACAAACATCTCTCTTTGATATTTGTCGGTTTTGTACCGCGTGCTCACCCTGTTTCCTTTGTCACGAACTCTTTGTATCCTATTTCTTCTACATCTAAGCAGGTACCATTGGTTTTATTACATATAATGCTATCTAACATCTTTCTAGCTCCACTGTATACTCGAACCCTATCTTTTTAATCATATCCAGAGAATTGCATGCGGTGCATGAAGTTCTGTACACGTTTCTTCGTTTCATAGGGTTTGCATAGTGGGGACACGTTGTTCATTATCCTAACTAAGTCTGCAATCAGTATGTTGATTTTCATGCTGTGTGGCAAAGCTGAGTTCTTGTGAACAACATATTTAGAAGCTATAGGTTTCATGTAATTGGAGTGGAGGAGCAGCACTCTGTTGTTCACAGTCTCTAACCAAAGTTCATCAGTGTCTAGAACAAGAAGTCTATTGTTAGGGTGTCTGGTGGGGTAATCTATAGTTACCTTGACACTTTGGTGGATGGAGTTAGCTACGTGTTGGATGCTCTCCATTATGCTTCTCTCGGTTTGTACATTACAGTTACTAGAGTTTGTCCTAACTAGAATATTAAATCATGTACATAACTACAGTGAAGCAAAACAGTTGTGGACTGTTCCGTTAAGGATCGTTTAAGTTTTTTGTCCCTCCAGGTCATGAAGAGGCCGGCTACATCTCCAGCTACACCGACACCAATGGCTGCACCTTGAACCTGCATGTATAGTTTACTGTTGACCTTCACTGTATGGTTGTAAAGACAAGAACATGATATGCGTAGATGAGACATCTAGAAGCATTTCGGCGGGACTAAATAAACATTTGAGACAATATGACAACAAAAAATAGTCCTCCATACTCTACCAACATGCCAAAGACCAATATGGAAACACAATGGGTCAACTTGGCATCCGTATTTTATTCAAGTATCCAAAGGAAGATTTTCGGCAATTTTTCGCTGGCTAAGACCAGCCTCAGATTGCGCAACAATACGACCTCATTGAAAATTCTACTGAAATTTTGCTGACAATTCTGCTGAATTTTTTGTGCGTGGCATGGTTACGCTTCGCAAATGTTTAATATAATGGCACCTGGAATGAAAAAGAATAATTACATTGTAAATTCAACACCGCTGAAAACATATTAAGTTACTTAGATGAGAAATTTTGAAAATTAAAGGTGTCTATTTATACACACACACACACACACACAAACATATATATGTCTCCATATGTGTCTTTGTGTGCGTGTGTGTGTGAAGTGTGCGTGTGTGTATACGGTCATGTGTTTCAGTCATCCTTTGTGTATGTGTGTATGTATGTGTGTGTGCTTCTCTGTCCGTATTACCTATCTATCTATTTGTCTATCTGTTTACTTACATATTCATTTACCTACACACACACACACTTATGTGTGTGTGTGTGTGTGTGTAGGTAAATGAATATGTAAGTAAACAGATAGACAAATAGATAGATAGGTACATAGGTAATATGGACAGAGAAGCACACACACATACATATATACAAAAAGGAAGACTGAAACACACGACCGTATACACACACGTATACTTCACACACACACACAAGGAGACAGAAGTACACGCACAAATACACACACGCACATGCAAATACGGAAACATGAACACACAAACACATGAATATGCAAAATACATACATACAAACGTGCACGCACGCATAAATAAATAAATATATATATATATATATATATATATATATATATATATATATATATATATATATATATATATATATATACATATACACAAGCGCCCAATCAAACAAACAAACAAATAAACAAGGAAACAAAAAGAACGCAGCTCTGATAACGAACAGAGTCATCGACTATTGATAAGGTTGCAAGACGCAACAAAAATCTATTTTAGAGAAAATAACTAAATAACTAAATGAGTGAAAATCGAACTAGTGAGTGTGTTAAATACTAAAAAAGGATGACTCTCCCCAGACACAATAAAATATGTTTCAACACACGAATTCACATAAAGAATCTTGCAAACCAAATAAATACATACATACATACCTGTATTCATACACACATACATAAACACATGAATACACACATAAATACATACGTACATAGGTACACATGCATTAATACGCACAGACACACAGACACACACACACACACACACACACACACACACACACATTATATGTGTTTAGCGCGGGTGTGTGTGTGGTGTGTGCGTGTGTGTGTTTGGTCAATTGAAAGCGGAATCCATTAAAATAGAGAAGACAGCAAGGATAATGAATGGCTTGTAATTGTTTCCTCTATATAAGGAACAAAGAGAAAACGAGATGTGTGTGTGCGCGTGCGTGTGCATGTGTGCGTGTGTGTGTGGTGTGTTTGTGTTGGATTATATGTATGTACCTATGTATGCATGTGTTTATGTATGTGTGCATATTTGTTGGATATACATAGGCACATCGGTATGTGTTAGTACACATGTATTACACACATACATACTCTCTTTCCTACATACACACATAGAGTTAGAGAGATGTAGATAGATACATACATAGACCGAGAGGTAGGTAGATAGATAGACAGATATATATATATTTGTGTCTGGAGAGAGTCATTCTCTTTTAATGCTTAATTATTTAACACACTCACTGGTAAAGTTTCTACCCATTTACTTATTTATTTTTCCTACAATTTTCGTTGCGTTTTGCAACTTTTTCAATAGTCTTTGACTCTGTCCATTATCCGAGCTGCGTTCTTTTTGTTTGTTCGAGCGCATGTGTGTGGGTGTGTGCGCATACACATGTATGTATGTATGTATGTATGTATGTATGCATGCATGCTTGTAAGTGTGTGTATGCATGTACGTGCGTGTGTGTGCGCGGGTGCGCGCGGGTGCGTGTGTATATATGCATGCATGTGTGTATGTATGTATGTATTCTGCATATTCATGTGTTTGTATGTTCGTGTCTGTGTGTTTTTTTTATGTGTGTGTGTGTGTGTGTGTGTGTGTTTGCATGTGTGTTTGTGTCTACCTCTGTCTCCTTGTGTGTGCATGTCTGAGTGTGTCTGTATATAGGTTTTTGTGAGTATGTACAGCGTCTGCATGTATGGACGTGTGTCTCCATATGTGTCCGTGTGTGAAGTGAAGTGTCTGTGTTTATGGTCATGTGTTTCAGTCTTCATTTTCGTATGTGTGTATGTGTACTCGCCTGTTCATAATACTTACGTACCTATCCGTCTGTATGACTGTCTGTTTACATTCATATCCATTTGCCTACATACATGTGCATATACATACACGTACACACACACAAACACACACACACACACACACACACATCTATCTACATAACGGCCCACTAACTATTCTACTCTACCTGTGTAAACTGTAGGTATGGGGGTTTGATATCTACTATGTATATTTCCTAATTAGTACTGGAGATGTTTCATTTATGAGGATGTACTCCTGTATTTGTCTGAGTGTTGGTCCTTTGGGTGTTTGGATAAAATGCAGATATCAAGTTCACCCAGTTTGCCTCAATGTTGGTCCTTGACATGTTGACAGAGTATGGAGGACTGTTTTTTGTCGTCATATTGTCTCAAATGAGCGGGAACTTTACCGGTGAGTGTATCAAATAATAAAGCACTAAAAGAGAATGACTCTCCCCAGATACAAAATGATATGTCCCAGCACATGAAGTCCAAAAACGAAGTATATGTATATATATATATATATATATATATATATATATATATATATATATATATATATATATATATATATATATATAGAAATATATAGATATGCAGGGCAGGGAATCGTCAATTAGTAATAAAATTAATAATTAACAATTTTGCCGGGTAGCTCAGTATGAAAAACCTTTTCGGTAAAAATCATTTATAATCATAAATATATAGGAATTGACAGTAACCTGCTTCTCCAACATACTGAGAATTCAGAAATAGCAGTCAAAGAACTACTGATTTCAAAACTACAAATTATTATTCTAGATTGATAGCGATATTTTTGATACACACAGAACAAAAAACAGTAGAGAAGAGTAAAAAACCACCTGCCTTTAGTTAATTTAGTACGATCGTTTCACAGCTAAGATTAAAGAATACTCTATTCTGATCTTCAGCTAAATATTCTAATAAATTTGTTAATGTCTAAATAACTCACGTTGATTTTGACCATGCGACATCAATACCACGTGAGGAAGACGTTAAGAAATTTATCGGCCAGTGAGTTCAAAATCTCTCGCCCTAATGAATTCAATTCAGTGTGCATCATAAATAGTCCCGCATAGAAAAGAGACCCGTACGAACTTCTTGCGGTTTAACTATTCACCTTAGAGGTATTATTAAAATATAGATATGCAGGGCAGGGAATCGTCAATTAGTAATAAAATTAATAATTAACAATTTTGCCGGGTAGCTCAGTATGAAAAACCTTTTCGGTAAAAATCATTTATAATCATAAATATATAGGGATTGACAGTAACCTGCTTCTCCAACATACTGAGAATTCAGAAATAGCAGTCGATGCACACTGAATTGAATTCAGTGTTTACTGTTTTTCTTAGAACGGCAATAAGTGAGCGGTAGAAGCGTTAACTGAGTCAAGGGAAACTGAGATAAGTGACAGCTGAGCTGACACAATAAGGAATGAATGGTTTTGAAATGTTTATGCATATACTTTTACTTAGAACAACATCACTGTTATATATATATATATATATATATATATATATATATATATATATATATATATATATATATATATATATATATATATATATATATATTTGTTTTGCAAGATTTTTTATGTGAAATCGTGTGTTGAAACAGATGTTGTTGTACTTGGGGATGTTCATATTGCCAGTTTAGCCAATAAAAACACACGCACTGTATATTTGGTGTTAATTTTTTTTTTTTTTTTTCAGCTTTATATTACATTAATCTTAATCTTAATCTTAGATTAAGATTAAGATTAATGTAATATAAAGCTGAAAAAAAAAAAAAAAATTAACACCAAATATACAGTGCGTGTGTTTTTATTGGCTAAACTGGCAATATGACCATCCCCAAGTACAACAATATATATATATATATATATATATATATATATATATATTGATAGAAAAAGTAAGACAACAAAAGAAAGAGACCTCGATATTATGTAAATAGAGTAAGTTATCTGTAAATAATATGTGACGATTATTCGGTACCCTTGATAAAACTCCGAGTTTCAGATGTCGGGGCGGAAACTCGGAGTTTTATCATAGCTACCGAATAATTGTCACATATTATATCTATCTATCTATCTATCTATCTATCTATCTATCTATCGATCTATCTATCTATATATGCATGTATGAGTGTGTGTGTGTGTGTGTGTGTGTGTGTGTGTGTGTGTGTGTGTGTGTATGCTATGATTTCAACCGGGGATTGGAACCGTGTTGCGATGTAGACTTGTGAGAATCTATCTCTTGCTAGACACAGTTGGCCACATTAATAAGCTTGTTTGAATAATATCTGAACTACAATCCGATCAATACACCGTGGCTGGGCACTCCTTCGGTTACGACGACCAGTGTTCCCGTTGATCCGATCAATGGTACACCCTGCTCGTGAAATTAACGTGCAAGTAGCGGAGTACTCCACAGACACGCGTCCTCTTAACATAGTCCTCAGGGAGATTCAGCGTGACATACCGAAAGTAACAAGGTTGTCCCATTGAACTACACGTACTAACAGATTCATTTTTGCCAGCTGAGTGGACTGGATTAACGTAAAAATAGAGCATCTTACTCAATGACACAAAGCGTCTCCAGGAATCGAACTCACTACCTTACGATCGCGAACAGAATACACTACCCAGTAAGCCACACGATTTCACCAATACACTGTGCTACATAGGAAATGCTCAGATCGAAAAATAAATATCACACATAAGAAAGACAATATTATCGGAGCCTGGAAGGTGTTGCAAGAGTAATTAACTTTCTACAGCCAAGTTCATTCTAAAGAATTATACTTTTTAAAACGAACTTAGCTATAAAAGGTTAAATATCTTTCCCAGAGTCAAAGCAGCAACAGAAATGAAATACGAAGCCATTAGAAGCGGTATTCTATCAACATGGCCAGCTGCTAGTTTACAATGAAACCAAAACGAACAATGTCAAACAATTAAGTGTACTAAATACCAAAAGGTGTAAACTAAAATAAATCGTGTGAAATTCTGTTTATAGGAACTTGAGAGACATTCATCAATTCAATGTGAAGTTCATTATAGCAAATAAGGAAATAGAAATTGTAGAACATTTGGCTCGAGGACATAATGAAGTCTCGTCTGTTTAAGGTTACTAACAGTCTTATCAAATAGCATCTACTTTATTGGCTTCAGTTGATCTATCTATCTATCTATCTATAACTATATATCAACCTTTCTCTATCTCTGTCAGTTTTTGCGTTTTTGTCTCTCCCCCCCCCCCCCCCCCCCACACATATATATATATATATATATATATATATATATATATATATATATATATATATATACACATACATATACACACACTCATGCAGGCACACATATATATGTATACATACATATAATAAACACACATAAACACATATAACTAAGTGGTGCGTTGATGTTTATTTTGTTCCAATGCTGTATTGTATAGGCTGTACACAATTCTTCCATCAAAAGACCTGAACCATTGGGGTGTCTTCAAGTCAATAACACAAAATGTGAATCATTTTGTTCGATCATATGGTAACAGTCTAACGAAAGAACAAACGATTCTTGGTGGCATATTTCTGTACGGAGAGAAAAAAAAATGTAACTTTGAAATAATTTTTGTATAATTTCTGTATGAAATATTGATTTAGTCATTAGAGATAAATAAATACAAATCTAAAGCTCACTTCAATGAGGTTTAATATTCGTTTAAATTGTTAAATGTCAAAAGACTGTATCATGAATAAATGAGAACTATATTATTGTTTTCGCCTTTAAAGTATTTTATCGATTTTTAAGAAAGATCGCTGTAATATACAAGTGACATAGCGGTGTTGATGGAATTCCGGCTGAGAAGTCAACGGTTCGTACAAGGGTGGACAAAAACGTCCATAGGCCGACAATGAAGGATTGATGCTAGAGATGTGAAATCTTGCGTGCTTTTATTACAACACTTCGTATTAAAACTGTATTGTTTCTTTCCCAGTAAACTGAGACCTGACTATTCAAAAAATACTTCAAAACTTATTAGTAGCGACTTATCTTGAAAATGGAAAAAAAATTGGCATCGTTGAGTTATCAAGTACCTGCAGCAAAAAGGTTAAGCTAGCAATGACATTTATGCTGACATGGTTGCTACATTAGGACGTGACGATCCAGCTTTATCAACAGTGTACAAGTGGGCTGCTGAATTTCGGAGGGGAAGGGAGAGTCTTGAAGATGACCCAAGGTCTGACCATCATGCAACTGTCACCACCGAGGAAAACGTTGATCGTGTGCACCGCATGGATGACAGGCAGTTGACTATAAATCGAACAGCCAATGCTATTAGCATATCTCGTGTGAGACTTGAGAATATTCTGCACAATGAACTTGACATGATGAGTTTTGCTTGGTGGGATCCACGTCTTCTGATACCTGATCAAAAGCGCACGAGGATGATCACATCACAAGAAAATCTGAAATTTGACTGAGGGAAATTCAGCTGGTCTCCTCGAACGTTTCCTAACCCAGGATGAGTGTTGGGTTCATCGCTTTCAGCCAGAGACAAATAAACAATTCATTCAGTGGAAACACCTGTTCCAACTATGGCCAAGGTAATTTCATCTGCAGGGGAGGTGATTGTCTCAGATTTTGGGGACGCAAAGGGCATTATGTTTATTGACTATTTTCAAAAGGGACACAGAGTCAATGGAGTGTGATATGCCAATTTTCTGAGTCAGTTACGAAAGGGTATCAATACCAAATGCCCAAGAAAACTGATGAAAAGGTATTTCATTAGACCAATGCTCTAGCACACAAGTCGTTGCTTTCACGGGATGCTTTTTGTCACTGTGGTTTTGAACTGGTTGATCAGCGTCCCTATACTCCTTATTTGGCCCTATTTGACTATGATCTGTTCCCCAACATGAAAAAACACTTGGCGAGGAACCGGTATTGCAGTAATGACGTCATATCTACTGTTGACTCTTTTAATCAACAGGATGAAAACTTCTTCACCAATGGGATCTAAGCACCGCAACATCGATGGAAGAAGTATTTTGGTACGAACTTATCTGCCGACCCTCATATAGTGCCATTATATTTGGAGTTCTTATCTGGTTGCTGTTGAGTCGTAAATATTCTCTGATAATTTTCTAGATGAAATACGGAAACGATTTCACTGAAGAATGTACTGGAAAACTCTGTTCAACATTTTGCATGTCGCGTAGCAATCTCCTTTCTCAATATTTGGAAATTCATTTAACAATATTTGGACACTTGTTTCTCCAAATTCCTTATAGTGTTTTTTATGTTTTATTTTTTATCTTTTACTTGTTTCAGTCGTTTGACTGCGGCCATGCAGGGACACCACTTTGAGAAATTTTTGTACATAATTTTCTTTTTAAACCTCGTGCTTATTCAATCGGTCTCTTTTGCCGAACCGCTAACTTACGAAGACGTAAACACACCAACACCAGTTGTCAAGCGGTGGTGGGGGACAGACACAGACATAAAGACACACACACACACACACACACACACACACACACACACACACACACACACACACACACACACACACACACACACACACACACATACATATACGACGTGCTTCTTTCAGTTTCCGTTTACCAAATCTACTCACAAGGTTTTGGTCAGCACGAGGCTATAATAGAAGACACTTGCCCAAATTGCCACATGGAGGGACTGAACCCAAAACCTTGTGGCTGGGAAGTAAACTTCTTACCACACAGCTACGCCTGCGCCTATTTATCTATATTTGAAACATTTTATGTTACAATGGGAACCTCAAAGATGAATGAGGTTATTATAACCCTTCATGAAGATTTCAACAACAGACTTGGGCTTGGGTTAAACTATTTAAAATTAATCATTGATGAAATTCCAGCTTTCAATAATATATATTTTTATTGTTATACTTGGAGATGGTAATCTTCTGCCAATTAAACACACGCAATATTAATTCGCAAAAGATGACCATCCCCAAATGTAACAATATCTGTTTCAACACACGTTTTCACACTAAGAATCTCGCAAAACAAATAATACATACGCATATATATTTTTAATTATTCATTTAAATTTAAGATGCTGGCTTTAGCTTATGAAAATGTGTTGAGGTATTTAAGAGAAACTAATTATTAATGAAATTTAATTCCATTATATATTTTGAGATGACACCGGTCGTAATTATTGTGAATCTGTTCTTATATGTAGGTGTATGTGTGTGTGCGTGTGTGTGTCTGTGTGTGCGCGCACGCGCGCGCGTCTGTCTGTCTGTCTGTCTGTCTGTATGTATGTATCTATGTATATAATATTCATCTCTGTTCGCCTGAAAGGTTGCATTTCTATTTGAATATACAAGTGGTATAGAGAGTACTCAATACATGTATCAAAGTTCATTCATTCAAAGTTGATCATTCATTTTCCTTTGTGCGATCCTCCAGGCAACCAGAGATGAGTATTATAGAGATGAATATTATATAGATAGATAGACAGAGACACATAATGAAACATGCAAACATCGGTATGAACAAGGAATGGGGCTGAAAAGTTCCTGGTTTTAGGGATGTCGCGAAAAGCCAGGTTCCAAGGTTTTTTTTTACGGAACTTAGAAAAACTGAAGAACCGCTGCAATAATTGTGTGAATCTGAAAGTGGAATAAGTTAAATAAAATCATAATTAACTGATCCTCTGGTATTTTCTTTTACCCAGAGCCAGGAACTTTTCAGCACTCACTTCCCATATATACATAAGAGACTCTCAGATGTTGTTATACAACGCTGATCACAATGCGCTTTGCATCTTTTTTGCTTTCGAATGAAGCCATCCCTCTGGTTAGACGGGCAGGTCAATATACCTCCTGACCGGAAGGCTAGCCTGTCGCAGCCCATTTACAACTGAGTGGACTCTGGAACAACGTGAAATAATGTGTTTTGCTCAAGAACACAACGCGCCTCTCGGTCTGGGAATCGAACCCACTGTCGCTAGGTCATGAGTGCAACACCCTAACCACGCGGCCACGTGCCTTCACACACGCATACACACACACATGCACACGTGTGTGAGTGCATATATATATATATATATATATATATATATATATATATGTATATGTATATATATATATATATATATATATATATATATCTACTACATATGTGGAAATCAGTGGGTGTGTTTGTTTGTGGCGTTGTTATCTAACTCCTCCAACATCGTTTTATCGATTTTGATGAAACTTGATACGTGAGTAGGACTTATGTCTGGAAAACTAGTGACAGACTTAGATTGTTGGAAAAAAAAAATCGATAATAGGGCCCCTGGAAAGGATTCTTATACCTACTACATATAATACATTATTTTTATACATCCAAGGGAAATAACCCATTCATGTTCGCAAATTATTTCGTATAAATCAAAT
This sequence comes from Octopus bimaculoides, assembly GCF_046866305.1. Lineage (NCBI taxonomy): Eukaryota > Metazoa > Mollusca > Cephalopoda > Octopoda > Octopodidae > Octopus > Octopus bimaculoides. The sequence goes on along the minus strand of NC_142931.1, from coordinate 104,893,618 downwards.
TGAGTATGCTTATTTCTTAGTATTTGAACTATTTGTGTTATTTTCGCAACTTATCAAGTACAACACTTAAACAAGTAAATAGTATCTTTCTAAACAATAGATCCACGTATTTCGGTTAGTGACTTATTCACAAATATACCAACACTAGCGCCGCTGAGGGTAATTGACTCTGCGAACGCACAAAAGCTTTACTTTCAATTGTTATCAGCTCATATCTGATTAGCCTGTTATTACGTAACATGCTTCACAATTTTAGTATACGTATCTTATTAGTATTTCCTCTTAAGTTCTCTATACTCTGGGAACGTGTTAAAACCCTTTTCGGGCTACTTTATTTGAATTCTTATTATCGGGTAATTAATTTCATGTGATTACATAACTGACTTCACAATTTGGGTATTTATAACTTATTGGGGAGTTCCTAGAAACAAGATCCTGTGTAAGAAATTTCGGTAGTCTCAATAAATTCACAAAAAACATTTTAAGGGCTACATACTTTGTATTATTGTTACTGGATTAGCGAAACAATTATGAGAACGGAACCAAGGGATAAGCCTCGCTTTCCCGGGAATTACCGGATGCGTCAGGTAGTATATATATATATATATATATATATATATATATGTGTGTGTGTGTGTGTGTATGTAGATTCAGATGAATATGGTACTTAAGTTGAGGCACCAGAATTTAGTATGCTATTATCCATACAATTTCAAAGTAAGATGATTAAAATCAAAATAAGCAACAAGGATATCCAGAGGTAATGCAGTACGATCGTTTCATGCAACTCCATTTAATTTAATAATGCAATCATTACATCAATTTAAATGCAGAGCAAAGCTCAGCTGCACAAAGACATAGAATTTAATTAAATTAAAACAGATGGACACATTAGTATAATTATACCTAAAATCTCCAAGGAGTTAAGGAGATAGACAAAGAACATGCTACATTCACTATCTCCTTAACTTCTTGGAGGTTTTAGGTATAATTATACTAATGTCTACATCTGTTTTAATTTAATTAAATTCTATGTCTTTGTGCAGCTGAGGATTGCTCTGCATTTAAATTGATCTAATGATTGCATTGTTAAATTAAATGGAGTTGCATGAAACGATCGTGCTGCATTACCTCTGGATATCCTTGTTTGTTGCTTATTTTGATTATATATGTATGTATCTATGTATCTATGTATGTATACATGTATGTATGTGTAGTGCGTGTGTTTGTGTGTGTAAAAGTGGATTATTTCCTTATACCTAGAGGTTTCACGTATTGACTATTTTCAACTGTACACACAAAGAAGTCTGAAGCCACACACACGTGCGCGCGCACGTGTGTGTGGTCTTTTGTCTCATGTTTGGAGTTTCATAGTTTATTTTCACCACTGCTACCTCTGCTCAGCCATTCGTCTTCTTATTTTAAAAGATCTTACCGATCTTTACTGTTTCTAATACTACGATCAGCCATAGTGAAATAATTATTAATGGAATCATACTCTTTGTGAACGCATTCAAATGCAATCAGGCTTTGATCTAAATGGATTGGTACATATCTTGCTGCTGCATTAGAAATGAGTATGAAAGACAACATATATTTAAAATGTTTGCAGACAACTCATCAAAAAATAAAAAAATACAAAAATCCATGCATGTTTTCACTTATGGTCCTACCATACTCATATGACATAGATACTTGATCCAATAGCAGAGCACGTTTATTTGTGTTCCCAAACAACAGTATTGGTCGATCTTCTCTTTCCCTTTTTTCTCTCTTTCTGAAAGAAACTGGCTGTGGTCACACTCCCATGGAAACAGATAGATCCTGCTAGGTGTAATGATGTTCAAAATGCGTCGTATGGCAAGATGGCGTCTCTATGATAAAACGAAGGAGTTGAGGGACCTTGACTGGGCATCTATCTATCTATCTATCTATCTATCTATCTATCTATCTATCTATCTATCTATCTATCTATCTATCTATCTATTTGTGTGTCTGTGTATGTGTGTCTGTGTGTGTGTCTGTCTGTTTGTCTATGCACGATACCGGATCAACAATCTGACAAACTTGGGGTCGGAAGTGTCCCTGATATCTGGATTTTCCGGTTTTCTCGAAACATCTTAATGTATAGTTGAAATATAAAATAAACTATGTGATGAGCTAAATTGTATTTAACATATTCAAATGAATTCACTTCTAAAACAGGGTCTATTTGCTAAATGCAAGTTGCAGTATATTGCATGATATTACACATTATTCCCGGATTTCTGCAAACCGGTTAAGAGGCCCGGTACTGCATATCTATCTATCTATCTATCTATCTATCTATCTATCTATCTATCTATCTATCTATCTATCTATCTATCCATCCATCTATCTGTTTAGCTGTCTGTGTGTCTCTCTCTATATATGAATATGTATATGTATACGTTTTGCTAGAAATAAGAGTCAGAACAACTCTTAGTCACGGGGAAGCACTTATTTAATGACTGACAAGCATTTGGAATCTCATTTATGAATATTTGGAAATTCGTTCATTAATACTTGGACAACTCATCTGTATTTCGAAACTCCTTTATCAAGCGAGGCAGAGCGAACCATTGATAATATATGTACAGACAAACAGACAGACCCCCCCCCCCACACATACACACACACACACACACATACTCACACACATACACACACATTTAAAAATTATGTTTAGCTCTTGCATATTGTTGTCATTATTCATTTACTGCGTTGTACAAGGTTAAACACTGTTCTAATGCTGCACCCAATTTCCGATTTTGTGTCGGATGTTTCTCTTTCAGTTACCCTGTTTAGTTCTGCGTTAGTATGACTTCGAACGTTTCTATAAACTAAAGACGTTCCAACTGTGACCATCCTGTCTTTTTATTTTAAGCACTAATATATTTAACATAACTTTATGCAGTGTATTCTTTTTTTTTTTTTGTAAGATGGTAAAGTGTAGTTTGAGGCTGATTAAGCCGTTATTTCCGTTCTCATATTACGCTCTCTCACCGCCACGTCTTTGTTTATAGGTATTATATATATATATATATATATATAGTGACCAGGAAAGGAGTTTGTGGAAAAGGAGTTTAGTTAAATATACAGACCAGATCAAAAGATTGCGCTTCTCTCGTTGGATTTGCGCTTCATCTTACTGTTATTGGTCTTTTCATTTTCTTTGATATTTCAGCTAATAACCATCTTGATAACCTATTCTTATGAAATTTGTGTTGATATTTCCTTTGCCAGTTTGATAAATAATTGTGTCTATTTATTTGAAGTTGATATGTCAGTGCATCAATGAGGTATACTCCGTTCTGATTATAGCCTAACGAAAATGTCTGATCAGTATCGCTGGAGTGACTTCTTTAATGGTGTTCTTTTCATAACTCTTATATACACACACACGCGTTCATACACATATACATACATGTACATACACAGAATCACACGTACAAACGCCCGCGTGCGCACACACTAACTCATATTCATACGCACACATAACGTAATACTTAAGAAATTATTGCAAAATGTACAGTACCCACAAATATTCTGCGTGAATACAGATTGATTACATACATGTATTCCTTCCTACATACATGCATACATACATACATACATACATACATTAACAAGCATACACACATACGGGTACACATACATACATCAATGTATATGGACACACGCACACATATTTAGATATACACATACATAAACGATTTCCTTTGACTAGTAAATTTTCTTCGCTTATAAGAGATCCTAAGAGCGAATTATTATTTGAATAAGGATGCTGAAACTATCAACATCAACTTCACACAGAAAAAAACACCAACTACAACATAAGCATGTATTGTGTTCTGTATGTAAAGTTTTATAATGTAACTAAAACTTCCCAAAAGTAAGGGTCATAAGATATGCATATCTATCTATCTATCTATCTATCTATCTATCTATCTATCTATCTATCTATCTATCTATCTTATCCCTCCATGTGTCTGTCTGACTGTCTGTCTGTCTGTCTGTCTGTCTGTCTGTCTGTCTGTCTCTCTAACTCCCAATCAATTTATCTATCTATTATCTATTTATCTATTAATGTGCACACTACCAGGGCAAGCTTTTGATGCAAGTCTGATGAAATGCTACTCGAGTGTTTCAGACCGCAAATATTACTCAACTTTTTACATTGAACTTTGACGTTTTAAACAGAGTGTTACAGAAACAGCTGTAACTGGTCATTGAAAATGTGTTAAATTCTGTATTTGTCTTATTGTTTGGATTATATTTTACTCTTCGCTAATCCCAGACGTTGGTTTTACCGATGCTACAACTTGATTTTCTACTACACCAGAAGAATTTAAGGCCACAATTCAAGAGTTAGATAGTCTCTTGAGTGCTGCATTGAAAATACTTCATCATTCTATCCTTTCTGGACCGCAACACAGACACACACACACACACACACACACACACACACACACACACACACACACACACACACACACACACACACACACACACACACACACACACACACACACACACACACACACACACACACACACACACACACACACACACACACACACACACACACACACGAATCCGTTGTAAAACGTTATATAACCACCACCCCATCTCTTCAAATGATACTCTGCCGGATATTTTCTAGGTTCGTTTCCAAAATATTTGGCGGGTATCTGGACTGTAGGTAGTGTGAAGTAGCACTTCCAGCCTCTCAAGATACCCTAGATTGCACCTGGTCATTTTGGTAGTGTGGTCTGGTACATTGTTATGCTGCAGGAGGGCGCATCTTCGATTGACTAATGCCAGGTAGCCAACTTTCAAAGTACCATATACTCGCTGCAGTTTTTGAGCAAAAATGTAAGCGTTCCCAGCATGACCATCTGAGACAACCTCAAAGTGCAACACCCTTTGAAATTCCACCAGACATACAACCTTCTGTTCAAGCCACCTTTGTTCTGAAGCCTAGCCGGAACGAAGTCGCTCATTTATTTTATTAAGATTACGAAAATAGATCCTTTTTTTTTATTATGCCCAGTTACAATTCGACTCCCCAAAACGGTCATCTCGAGGATTTGCCAGCAGTTGTTTGCAGTTGTTCATACGTCATTGAGGCTGGTCATTGGTCAGTTCATGAGATGTTTCTCGAAAACGTCTGTTCACAAGACCGAGCTTATGGCGATGTCCATTTATAAAGTTCTGTCGGCAATGTACGAGTGTTTGTGCTTCACTGTTGTTCAGCCATTTCAATCAAGGCCTCATCTTTCACAACAGAACGCCTCCTTGACCTTGTTTTGTCTTCGAGGCTGGTGTCACCTTACTGAACTAGTTTTGTGCCACACGTTCGTTGACATTTCCTGGGCAACATTAATTTCTTTTGCTGCTGTCCTTGAACTTGGTCCTTTTCCCCACAGGTAGCGGAAAATGGCTCTAATTGCCATTTTTCATTACTCATGATCAAAGCTCTAAAATAAAGAAAAAAAACGATGTTTATATGTTATATATAAAAATAAAAGATAAACAGTTCAACAACAATTGTACAAGAAGTAGTATCAAATTAATGATAAAAATCAGTAAAAATCCGAAAAAAACTTTTGGTTCAACCTGATACATAAGACTTTTACAAATGGGAAAATTTTCCCAAACTTTCATAAGTGCAAACCGGATCCTGATCAGATAAATATTTTTTCTTCTACTGCAAATAATATATGATCAACACAATGAGTACTTTGGACCAGCCCCTAGGGGCTTAATACTCGTAGGGGGGGGGAGTATCTCTGTGTACACAAACTGAATATCCTACTGGATATTTAATCGACCATAGGTTTATCTAACAGGTTTATCCAACAGGTTTATCCAACAGGTTTATCCAACAGGTTTATCCAACCCTACCTGGTGCCTATTCTTTTAAGTACCTGATTCGATCAAGAGTCCTTATTATATATATATACATATATGTGTGTGTGTGTGTATGTATGTGTGTGTATGTATGTGTGTACATATATATATGTGTGTGTTGTGTGTATATGCACACACACACACACACACACATATATATATATATATATATATATATATATATATATATATAATGGCAATAATTCTAGGATGGAATTTATAAATACCTAATACATCGCTACACGGGTTTCCACGAATCACACGAGTTTAACATCAGAGTCTGTATCCTTGGGTTTTGAATAGTATAGTCCGTATTATCCGTGGGCATCTGGTTGATATTCATCATTGATTCATTTCATTAGGCGATGAATCACTGCGGGATGTTCATCACTTCTTGTCAGTATGAAGGCCAATCTAGCTATGTGACAATTTCTGTATGTACTTGGTAGGGGGGAGGTAGATGATGGGGGTAGAGAAAGGAATGGTAGTAATATGGGAAAGGAGGCGTGTATGGTGGTAATGGATTTATTTGCTGTTCATTCTGCAGATTTTAAGGATGTTTATCCATTCAGCAGATTTAAGGATGATAGTACATTTCTTTGTTCTATTTCATTCAAGACTTGACCCCCCCTCAATAAATTCTGAACCCAACTGGTGGTCAGCTGCTATAGAGTGGGGTTTATTAACTGAATTGACTAATACCTACCCTCTTATGGCGACTTTTTCACTGTTTCTGTTGTTATAGTGTGTATCATCTTAAACATTAGTATTTTCGTTTATTTGTTTGGATTCTATAATTTGTTACTTCTTTTCAAAATATTAAAAAAAAATTCCATGAATAATATTTTGTTCCTTTGCTTATATGATACGACCATCTCAGAGTGTCTATTTATCACGTTTTGCCTGGATGTGATTATTTTCAGGGTTTCTTCAAAGCACATATGTTGCATACTCGTGAAGTTCCGTTATATGGTGTAGCATTTTTATAATGGGCCAGTGGGTTGTGTATTCTACTCCATTCTGTTTTAGCCTCCAGACGAAGTTTGACACAGATGTGGAATGTCTTTTATTTATATTGGAAAACGATGGTAGATGGTTTCTCAGACGATTTTTCATGGTGTCAACAGTACAACCAATGTACACATATTTCTGCATATTTGCCTTCACCTCGCATTTGTACACTACATTCCGTATCATGTAGTTGCCGAATCTGCATTCGTCTTTACGTATGTAGTTACACATGATACTATTTTTTCCCTTCTTTTTCTGTGGCGTTGCTATTGCTGGTCCTCTTACTTCTTCCTCTTGTAATCGTGCACTCATTTTTCTTATGTTTGTATTGTACTTCTAAATTGATGAGTTTTTACTACCACTATTTTCCACCATTCTATCGTTGCAAAAGGGCAAAGGCTCGCTCAATCTTGATTTTCAGTATGTTGTGGGCCTCGTCTGAGCTTTGTAGAATAATGTGGGATGGGGAAATGCGGTGTCTTTTGGATCTGAAGATTAGGGCCAGCATTTGAGATGCATTTTTAGTTATATCTGCGATTTACTTTCACCAGGAGAGATCCTTGGTGATAGTAAGACCAAATGTTTGGAGTGATAGGGAAGGTTCTAGCTGCATGCTGTCCCTGATCAAGCTGTGTTTGGTATTATAATGTTTTCTTGGTATTAATATCGTTTGTATTCTGTTATTTTGGCTATTCAAAGTGGAAAGATTGGCATTTACGCAATGGAAAATGCATGCAAAGCATTTGTTGATGTGTGGGTGAGTATATATACAAATATATGTATATACTAGCTGATGTACCCGGTAATTCCCGGAAAGTGGGGCTTATCCCTTAGTTCCGTTCTCATAATTGTTTCGCTAAGCCAATAACAACAATACAAAGCATGTAGCCCTTAAATCGGTTTTGTGCATTTACAGAGAGTACTAAACTGTCTTATACAGGATCTTGTTGTTAGGAATTCCCAATAAGTTATGAATACCCAAATTGTGAAGTCGGTTGTGTAATAACAGGAAATTAGTTGCCCGATAGCAAGAATTCAAATAAAGTACCCCCGAAAAGGGCTTTAATACATTCCCAGAGTATATAGAACATAAGAGGAAATACTAATAAGGTATGTATACTAAAATCGTGAAGAGTGTTACGTAATAACAGGCTAATCAGATATGAGATAATAACAATTCAGAGTAAATAACTCTGAAGAGGGCTTTTGTGCGTTCCCAGAGAATATTACCCACAGCGGCGCTAGTATTGGTAAATTCGTGAATAAGTCACTAACCGAAATAAGTGTGAATCTATTGTTTAGGAAAATAAATACTAAGAAATTATAAACTCAGTTTGATTTATACCAAATAATCTAGGAAAATGAATGGGTTATTTCCCTTGGCTATATATAACGACCCCTTCCAGGGGTGAATGGATAATTTCCATTGGTTTTTCAAATAAAACATATTAGATATATATATATATGGATCCCTTGCAGGGTCCTTATTGTCGATTTCTTCACCAATCTGAGTATGCCATGAGGTTTCCAGACCTGAGTTGTACTTACGTGTCAAGTTTCATCGAAATCGATAAAACGATGTAGGAGGAGCTAGCTAACAACTCCACAAACACCCCCACAGACAAAATTTCCCGCATATGTAGTATATATATATATATATATATATATATATATATATATATATATATATATATATGTATGTATATGCTGCTGAGACCCCCTTCGGTCATGACTGACCATGGGATTGCACCTAGAAAGTTACCCTCCCAGGTACAAGTCCGGGCAAGGTTGTTTATGGAAGACCAGTAGTCGCCCATGCATACCGGCCTCCCCTCTCCACGCCACCAGTGTTGTCCAAGGGAAAGGCAAAGGCTGATACAGCTTGGCACCTGTGACGTCGCAACTCATTTCTACAGCTGAGTGAACTGGAGCAACGTGAAATAAAGTGTCTTGCTCAAGAACACAACACGCAGCCCGATCCGGGACTCGAACTCACAACCTCACGATCGTAAGTTCGACGCTGTAACCACTGAGCCATGCACCTTCACACACACACACACACACACACACACACACACACACACACACATATATATATATACATGCATGCATACATATATATTAACATACACACGCACATACATATATCCATATATATATGTGCTGATTGCGCATGTGTGTATATGTATGTATGTATATATGTATATACATATATATATATATATGTGTGTGTGAATATGTGTATGTGTATGTATATATATATATATATATATATATATATATATATATATATATATATATATGTATGTATATATGTGTGTGTGTGTATGTGCGCGCGCTCGTAATATATATTCTGTAGTCTATGCGAGTAATAGGCGGAATCTTAAAAGCATAATATTTACCTGTTTACTGGCGTAAAAAAGTAAACTTGTAATGAGAAAAATATGTGATCCGTAACAATTTAGAAAATATAAGAAAACAGAAAAGTGAATGAATGAATCATTTAACATTTAGCAGGAGGCGGGGAAGGAGGCATCAGAAAGCGAAGTTTCAAGAGAAGCATATACAAACAGAATTGGAGCTTCCAGCGAAAGTATCGACATTGCAATAAGCGTCTTACATAATTTTACTTTTATTTTCTTGTTTCGGAATTGATGAAAATTGAAGTGAATTAATGTACTTATAATCACTATATCTAAATTCACACTTTAAAATTTATGGCTTCACTGACGCCAAAATAGACAGTCTGAATTAAAACTGTCAGTTTCCAGACAAATTTCAAATTTCCTTTCAAACAAATAATAAACTTGCAAACGATTTTAATAATCTCATATTGAAACCAGTTATCTCATAAAGAGTCTAAGATAAATACTGAGGTATATTGACCGAGCACAAGGCCAAATAACTTTGTAGATAAGAGGTGTAAGTGATTTAGTTGAAGCAATATACTATTATTAGTATTAGTATTTCTAGTTCACTGGTATGAAATTGTATATTTGAACGTGATAAACCTAGCGACATAATAACGTGTGGAAATCTTGTTGTTTTGTATATTATTATTATTATTATTATTATTATTATTATTATTATTATTATTATTATTATTATTCAGTAGTCTTATTTTTCATCACGTGCTTTCACTGCTCTACCGAGCGCAGCTATGTGTGCCTTGGGTATGTATTATGTTTTGCTGTGATGCTCTTATTTTTACTGTATTGAAAGCATTCTACGCAGTTAATGTGCAGTGCTTTGTAATGCTATTTTCTGAATGTTATATATACTTGTAAGTCCTGGTGTTTTTGTTAAGTATTTGTCTGAACATTTTTTTTATCATACCTAATGCGCTTACTATGATAGGAATTGTTTCTGTTTTTAGACTCCACATTCGAGTTACCTCTATTTACAGGTCTTTGTATTTTGAAAGTGTCTCCGTTTCTTTTAGAGGCACATTGTCATCTGTTAGTATTGATACATCGATTAGAAAGCATTTCTTTTCTTGGTGATCTCTGACAACTATATCCGGCCTGTATGCAAGTCCCAAATCTGCCGTGTCTACGAATATATTCCTTCTTAGTAAGGACTGAGCAGCCAGAGACAGTATGATTTATTGTTTCTTCTCCATCTCCACATATCCTACAGTTACTTGTATTTCTTTTCATTACATGTTTTTGGTAATTTCTGGTGGGAAGGTTTTGATGTTGTGCGGCAGTTAAAAATCCTTCAGTCTCTGCTTTGAGTCCTGAGCTTCTCAGCCATTGTTGGGATTTTGCTTTGTCTATTTCTTTTCTGTTTAGTTTAACCCAGTATTTGCCATGAAGCGACTTTTCTGGCCTTCGTTTTATCATGATCCGTTGCTGTTCCAGTTTTAGTTTGGATTTCAGTTGTTTTACACCATTTGTTGTTCTTTTTCTTGATAGTTGTTATCAGCTTCCTTCAAGACTGAAAACAGTTTTTTTGTTTTGTGGCTATTCGTTTTCCTTGCTTCTGAAGTAGGCATTGCTGTAGTCCCCCGGTGGTTATTTTGTAATAGTTTTCTAGTTGTATAAGGCCTCTGCCACCTTTGATACGTTGTATATATAGCCTATGTCAGATTTCGAGTGGTGCATCCTAAATCCTGTCATTATTTTTCTTGTTTTCCTGTCTATTTTGATTAGTTCATAGAGTCCAGTAAAGAACATTGTAGCTATAACTTATAACTGAAACGGCTAGAGTGTTAATACCTATTATCTTGTTTCTCGCATTGAGTTCTGCTTTCAGTATTAAGCTAACTCGTCTGTAGTATTCTTTTTTTATCTTCTCTTTCATTTGTGTGTGTTGTATCGTATCCAGTTCATTGATTCCTAAGTATTTGTATGTCTTGCTTTCGTCTAATTCTCTTATTTCATTTGCTTTATCTAGTGTGATGTTGCTACTCTTAACTAGTTTTCCTCTTTTCAAGGTTGCTTTGACACATTTTCTAAGCCAAATTTCATGTTTATTTCTTTGGTTAATCCATGTATTGTCTGTAGTAATATTTCCAACTGTTTATCATTTGTAGCGTTAAGTTTTAAATCATCCATATATAAGAGGTGGCTGATTATTTTGCTGTGACAGTTGTATCCATATCCAGTTCTGTTTAGCATGTCAGATAAAGGCGTCAGTGCCAAGCAGAAAAGGAGTGGAGAGAGCGTGTCTCCCTGGAATATTCCTCTTCTAATGGGGAGGCTTTGGTTTTTATGAGTCCCACTTTTGTTTGGAGCTGTAGCACTGTCTGCCATTTATTCATGGAATGTTTTATATATTTTATGATTATTGGTGCTACCTTATTAATGGCTAGTGTTTCTAGGATCCATGTGTGAGGAATATTATCAAAAGCCTTTCGGTAATCGATCTAGGCCATATTTAGACTCTTCTTCTTTCTGCGGGTGCCTTCAGTTATGGCTTTATTGATCAATAGCTGATCTTTACAGCCATATGAACCCTTGCAGCAACCCTTCTGCTCTTCTGGAAACAGGTTGTTTTCTTCCAGATGCTTGCTCACTCTCTGCGATATTATTGCAGTAAAGGCTTTGTAAATTGTAGGGAGACAAGTAACCGGTCTGTAATTTTGTAGGTTTGCCGCTTCAGTGAACTTAGGAATTAGGATAGTTTTCCCTTCCGTGAGCCATTCAAGCACTGTCTCTGGCTCTGCTAGTATTTCATTAAATTTCTCAGCCAGCTTTTTTGTGTTCCTGCTAGGTATTTTTACTAGAAGTTGGGGATCTTATTATGCCCGAGTGCCTTCCAGTTCCTTAGTTTTTGCAGTGCTTGGGTGTACCTTGTTCTGTAATTTTATATTTACGTAGTATTTTCTTCTCTTCTTGTTGCTTAGTAGTGTTCATTGTCTACTAGTTTCATTAAGGATTGACAAACCTTTCCTCTCATTTTCTTTTTTTTTTCTGAATATTATTTATCCACAGGGTTTGTTTGGGTGGTGATACTCCTGTTTGGATGAGTTTTAGGGGGCATCCAGCTTCTTTTGTGGCCACAGAGGCTGCTGCATATATTATATCATTTAGCCTGGTCATATTGACATTTGTTTCTGTGGCTATTAGTTCTGTGACGACCAGGTTCATGCCATTTATTATTGATGTTGTTTTATTATCAATTTTAATTTTGGGGAAGTGCAATCGGTGGTCCATACTGAAATCTGTGGCTTTCAATTCTTTGATTATGCTAATTTTTAGAGTATCATCATTGTTAGTTTCACCTTCATTGTTTCCAGGTTTTAGATTTGTTTCATATCCCCACCCGTTCATATTTTTGTCCGTGGTGTTCTGGTTTGGTACATTTTGCACATCATTTATACATTCCTACGGCCTGGAGTTGTTGTCCTTCGTTGTTTACTTCGTTTTTGTTGGACATGTTACGTCTGTCTTTGTATTTTACAGTCCCAGTGCTTATAATAATATGTGACATTGCTGTGTGGCTACTATCTAGGTTTTCCTGATGTATTTTTCCTTTTAAGTGTTCTATTTCTATTTCTGATATGTTTTGTTTTTGAGAATATATCTCCGTATGTTTGCTAGAGTATTAGGGTTCATTGCTGTATTCAAATCTTTACCTAGGTTATTTTTCTTCCAGATTGTATTTGTATATGTTGAGTTTTCGTTCCGTGGGTAGAGCACTGCTGTAAAATAAGGGTGTAAGATTGAAATACATTCCTCACGTGTCCATTTATGCTTTTTTGATTTTAGTTGCGGGACATGAGGAATAACGTCTGGCCCTTTGTTTTGATGGTCGTTATTTGCGTAGGGTACCGGTCTGTTCATTTTTGGTGTGAAATGGTTTTGCACGTGTAGTTTTTCGTACATTTTGTGTAACAAGTTTAAAGTACATACTTCCTGTTTGTTATCTTTGGGTTGAATAATTCGGGTATTATTTAATTTACTTTTCATTTGTTTTGTGCATGGTGGTTGAGGACAGAGATGGTCTGATGTTAATTTGATCGTAATATGGCGAGCATGTTTACACGTATTGTGCGAGTGACAGAGATGAGACACAGTTAAAATACATGATTTCATTTGGAAAATATAAATAAATTTTAATGAGTATTACTTACTCGGATATAGTCCAACACTTTTAAGGAGCATTACTTACTCGTGTGTAGTCCAGCACCTTGTCAGTGTGAGGAGCGTATTTACACGTGTTGTGTGAGTGACGGAAATGATACATAGTTAAAATTCATCGTTTCATTCGGAAAATAGAAATAAAAATTTTAATGAGTATTACTTACTCGGATATAGTCCAACACTTTGTCAGTTATTTTAGGCTCCATTTGTTGCCTTTATTCCTGATGTTTTTGGATAGGTTTCGGTGCAGTGTTTGTTTTATCCCTCTCACATGTTAAACGTCCCCGGTGTTTCATTATTATTATTATTATTATTATTATTATTATTATTATGAAAGAGTCAAAATTAAAAGAAGAGTGTCATTGTTATCTAATGAACGATATTTCGACATCTTGTGTGTCTTCAACGGGTTCAAAATATAAATTTGTCAATCTACTTCATTTTGGTTAATGTAGAAAGGATTGAGGTAACTCCTCCTGAAGATTGAGGTAACTCCTCTTGTCAACATCCATTAGTTAGTAAAGTACTTTTAACGCCATTAGTTAGTGAAGTATTGTCAATATCCATTAGTTCCTAAACTACTGTTAATGTTCATTTGTTTGTAAAGTACAGCTAATGTCCATTAGTTACTAATCTACCGTCAATATCCATTAGTGAGTAAAGAACTTTTAATATCGATTAGTTAATCAAGTACTGTCAACGTCCGTTATTGATATATATTGACCAGGTATGACGTAACTCAATGGGATTATCACTATCAATTTGACATAGATCTGACAATGTCCGTGAAGCATAGACAATGTGAGTTAGATAATGTGACAATATTAAGCAAAACCATTACTGTTATAGTCGTTAAAATGGACAATTTGACGCTGTGCTGTCGATGTCAGTTAAATAGTCAATATAACTCTATACTTAAGGCGGCGAGCTGGCAGAATCGTTACTGCGCCGGAAAAAAATTATTAGCGGTATTTCTTCCGACTTTACGCTCTGAGTTCAAATTCCGCCTAGGTCGACTTTGTCTTTCATCCTTTTGGGGTCGATAAAATAAATACCACTTAAGCACTGGGGTCGATGTAATCGAAATACTCATTTGACATTGTGTCAAATCAATAATTGACTTGCTGTCTGGAGGTCGATGATTTGTTAGTTGGGTCTGTAAATCAAATGCAGCAAAATTATTTATGGTCTTCTCACAGAGAATTGATCGATGCTGTCATTAAACGCAATATAAAGGACTTTTCTAGTGTCACCAAACTGCTACAGAACTACTTTAGAATATCTGATGATTAGAGATCAGAATATGGTAAGAACCAACGATAGATTACGTCACTGAAGGGAAGTTAAAGAAGCATTCTCTAGAAATTAGTTGTCTTCTATTTTATCAATTTTGCATGATTCTTTCCATAGAATATATGGCGTTTTCAAAGTACCTCATAGTGTTAACCAGTCTGATTAAATTAATAATTAATAACATTTTATGTTATAACAATTGCTATAGATTTCATGTCGATCGAGTTTCTTAAATGTATAGAAGGCGAAAAATAAATATGTCTCATATAAGATAATTAATTAACTTTCCAGACTCACAATTATCTGTTTTTCAGGAAACCATTTCCCAATTCATATTCAAAGTATTCATTCAAGGAACTTTTGTATTAGTTGACACATTTTAAAATAAAATCCCGCTTTAATAGAGGGCGAAATAATTTAAATTCTAAGCCATATATTAAATATTGCGTCTCGAAACACACTGACGATGCTAACTGGGAAAGTAGTCATTTGCTCTCTCTATAGAAAGTCGTTTACTAGAATTAGAACTTTTTGGAAATTACAAAAATAGATCCATTCTGAAGTATAAACATCGGCAACTTACATGGTGGAATAAGAATAGAAGGATAACGTAGGGGAAATATCCAACCACCGTAGAAGTGATTGTTCCTAGACGTAAATCTATCACAATCAAGAACTATATTTTTCTTGTCTTTGGAGAAGTCTTCACAAAGTTAAAAGTAATCAATGATGAATGTACAAGCCGAATAAAGATAGATCGAACTAAATCTGATTTATAGTCTGTGATGGCGAATCATAGAATTGACAATTGATTCATTATCATCAAAGGCGGAAATTAAATTTTCGATATCTATAGCCTATGTTGGAGGACATGTTAGTCGTAACGTATGATAGGCCAGAATCTATATACATATTAATAATACTAGGTTTAAATAAAAACAATCAAAACAAACCTGGCTATTAATGAAACTAAAAATCGAAATAGGATCAGCTTATATATATTAAAAAATCCAAAACAAATTAATATACTTTGGTAAACGTCATGTCAGGGTGGTGAGACATTACAAACATGAGACCCATCTCTCTCTTACTATCTCTCTCTTACTATCTCTCTCTTTCTCCTCTCTCTCTTTCTCCTCTCTCTCTTTCCCCTGTCTGTCTGTCTGTCTGTCTGTCTGTCTGTCTGTCTGCCTGTCTCTCTTTCTCTCTCTCTCTCTCTCTCTCTCTCTCTCTCTCTCTCTCTCTATATATATATATATATATATATATATATATATGTATATATGTATATGTATATATATATGCATATATATATATATATATATATATATATATATATATATATATATATATATATACATATATATATATATAAGCAATGTTAATTCTCTAAATGAAGTATTAACAGTAACTGCACGATAAAGTGTAGTATATTGCCACTTAAGTGTGGCTGACCCCTAGGGGTGGATGTTACTGTTGCTTTTAGCCCCAGGAGGACATCTCCTCCAGCTGGCTTATCGACACACGACTGTGTCCTGTTTGCCAGGATATATATATATATATATATATATATATATATATATATATATATATATATATCCTGGCAAACAGGACACAGTCGTGTGTCGATAAGCCAGCTGGAGGAGATGTCCTCCTGGACATATATATATATATATATATATATATATATATGGGAGTCCAGTGTAATTCATGAGCAGGAGAGGTGCAGCTGAAGTGTACGAGAGTAGAAAGTCCAGATAGAGAATCCGTAAAAGTTCGTTGGGTGATGAGAGGAGACAGGATCAACTGAAGCCTTCCATTCCCTATTCCCAATTCCTCCGTCTACGCAGGCTCTGTAGTGACGACTATGACTTTGAGACTCAGTCTCAACTCATGGCTCGCCACTTAATCCTACGTGGATATCACCTCACCACTATCCACACCGCCCTTCCAAGACCACGTTCCGTGAACCGTGCATCTGTTCTCTCCCCCTGAACCCGCCCAGCGTCTCCTGTCTCCCGTTTCCCCTCACCTACCACCCACCACCCTACCTCTCCAGCGCACTATTCTCCGAGCCTTCTGGCGACTCCATTCCGACCCCTCCACTTAGCACATCTTCCCTAACCGACTCCTCCCCTCCTTCAAACGAGCCCACTACCTCCGAGACCTCTTGGTCCACAGATTCTTCCCTAAACCAACCTCCCAACCCTGCTCCCGCCCACGCTGCCGCACTTGTCCTTACCTCTCCAACACCACCCTCCTCACCGGCATCCATCATCGACCCTATCACATCACCGACTCCTTCACCTGCACTTCTACCAATGTCATCTACTGCATCTCCTGCTCTCTCTGTGCCCTTCTCTATACATCGGGAAAACGGGATGCCGCTTCGTTTTGGGATCACCACTACTTTATTATCTCCCCTTCTTCATAGCTCTCCTGTGTAACCCTTCTGTCCAGCATTCGCCATGATAGATCGCTAGCCATTACACATTCTTTATTTTTTCTCCTTGTTTCTTTCTGTGTTCCTTTCTGTGGAAGAGCGTAGGTTCAAAACGTTAAAGACTTTTTCTCTTCCCAAGCGTCAAACTAATACATCTGTTTGTTGTCTACACCACCTATCTCCGTCTTTTGATTTTTTTGGTGAATTCTCAATATATACATACATACATACATACATATATATATATATATATATATATATATATATATATATATATATATATATATATATATATATATATATGTATATATGTATGTATATATATATAAATATATATATATATATATATATATATATATATATATATATATATATATATATATATATATATATATATATATATATATATATATATATATATATATATATATATATATATATATATATGTATATATATGTATGTATGCATGTATGCATATATATGTATGTATGTATGCATATATATGTATGTATTTATGTATATATATGTATTTATATATATATATGTATATATGTGTGTGTGTGTGTGTGTGTGTATATATAACATTTTAATGTGTTCAGGCTATCGTTTCATGATTTCTGTTAGATCTCTAATGAGGGTGCATCTATCTTTTGACTTGAACGGTGCCACTTTTAAAGACTGCGGGTTGCAAAGTTACTTTATTGTGCTGTACAACGCTTTTAAATTTCCACAGTTATAAGTTTCCTGCATTTTCACTGGAACTTCAAACCACCAGCTATTCTTCACCTTACGAGTTTCTTATTACATTTCTTGAAGCTTTAAAAGAAATGAAAGAAATACCAGTACTGGTTCTTCTGCATCAAGGTATTTCTCATCTAACTTGTTCTTCTTTTCAAAGCGCCTATCAAATCAGTTTCGTTGTTCTGTTTTCTTGAGACCTAGTGCATCAGCTCCAGCATTGTTAAGTAGTATTTGAACTGACCATAACTTCCATCAAAGATAATGTTATCAAGTGTATTATGAAGATCATCTCGCGTTTCTGAACTTTGTAGTTTAAGCACATCTATGTGTTTTGGCATTTTGATCTCTGCTGCTCACACTTTTCTTCTGATTTGCATTCTCACCTTACTATGGTACAAATCTGTGATCTGTGGAACATTCTGGACCACTCTTACAGAACAAATAATCTTTTTGGTAATGATATAATCCAATATATGTCCATGCTTAAACTTTGTGCGTATCTACAGGGTGTCCACAAAGTCTGGGTACATGGGGATTAATGCATACTTTAAGAAATTATTATTTCTTATATTTAATTGGTTATGTTATGATTTTATTTATTCCATGTAGGTCACTGCCTACAAGTGTATTAATATTTTCAAGCAGTACGTAGAATTGATGTAATCCCCGTAAATCTTGAAAAAAAAAAAAAAAAAAAGAAGTTATAATCGATTCTTGGGTACTATCCAGAGTAGAAGCATATACTGAAATCACAGTCATGAAACGCCCGCATGACAGAAGAACCCTCAAGTGCATAATTCGATTACCTTGCTTCGGCTGCCAAACCTTTGTTCGGACACCAAAACCCACTCCTCTTTTCCGTTTCTCTCCTCTCGATTTCTTCTATTAGAAGAACGTGTATCCAGCAGCCCTCTCTGAAAGATGATCTTCATCATTAGGACCGTTTTCGGAGAGTGCGTCTATGTCAATATTATACCTACTTAAGGCGGCGAACTGGCAGAATCGTTATCACGCCGGGCGAAATGCCCAGCGGTATTTCGTATGTCTTTACATTCTGAATTCAAATTCCACCGAGGTCGACTTTGCCTTTCATACCTTTCGGGGTCGATAAATTAAGTACCAGTTGTGTATAGGAGTCGATCTAATCGACTGGCCCCCTTTCCCCAAAAATTTCGGGCCTTGTTCCTTGAGTAGAAAAGAATATTATACCTGCTTAATTCACTGCCGACAACAGCAGTTCTGTGTTCTGGATCTGAGAATGATTCCCGGTCTAGAAGCAAATTTCAGTTTGATTCTGTTCTTTTCATACATACATACATACATACATACATACATACATACATACAAACATGTATTACACACACATACAGACACGTACACACAAAAATACATATTTACCGTTTAACATATATTTAGATGTGTGTTTGTGTAAGTTGGAGCAGCAGTTAAGGATACAAGGGCTACACACACACACACACACACACACACACACACACACACACACACACACACACACACACACACACACACAAACAAACATTTAGTTAAAATTTATATCTTTTTTCTCTGAAAGGTCCATAACTACGCCCGATTTATCAAACCAAAGCTATAAATATACTATAAATGTATTTTTAACTGTATTTTATCAAAAGCCGATGCAGAATGGTTTGTAACATTAAGATACAGAAAATACATGATGGACAAAGTTTGCTTATGAAAAGCAAAATTTCAAAAGCAGCTATTAGAATTGAATAAAGCAGGACGTTAGTTTGTGCTATCTGAAACGCAAATGGGTAACATTACACGATGTTAATACAAATTATGACATAGTATACGTAAAAATCGATAAGAAATAAAAGTAAAAAGAACAGAGCATTTCCAAAGGAATGATGTAAAATAATGATGACATGGAAGTTTACAGTTCATTCCATATGCGTTTGGATCGATAAACAGAAGGTTGTTAAAACTATCAGTAAACAGAATATTTCCACAATACACGAGGAACATAATTTTCGAGAGTATAAATAAGAAAATAGCGACTGAAAATGTTTGGGAAGTCTGTGTTTAAAATTTGTATTCATCTATGTGACCTTCATAGCCATGTCTTCATCCATGTGGCCTATGTAATTCACGTGGCCTATGTGGCCGTACAGATGGACTAGCTCAAATCTGTAATTCCAGAGAAACCGTTGACAGAAGCGAAAGGTGAATTATATCGGTGGAACTTAATTTGAGAGGAATAAAAACAATGGGGAGACACGTTTCAAAAGATAAGGAAGAGAAACTTAAACTAGAAAGAACCAAACAGGAATGAGCGAGAAAATAGTTGTAAAAAAGTAGGATGACAAAGTGTAGGATAATAAAATGATATAAGGGATAAACGAAATATAAATTTTGTTTATTAATTGAATTCAAAAGAAAGAATTTAGTTAGGTTTATAATCTCATTTTTATATTCGTAAATATCTTTCTTCCACTAAAATTATTTTCTTTAAAATCTGTATACTGTGTGTGTGTGAGTATATGTGTGTGTGCGTGTGTGTGTAGTTGTGGCAGGTGCGAATGTTAATTTGAAGCAAAAGTGTAAAAAGGCAAAATCTTTCTGGTGAAAAGCGAAATGTTCAGAAAGTGTACTAGTCAGGTGTGTTGCTAAACTATATCAGCGGCTTTTAATCTTGGTCAGTCACCTTTGAGCGCTGTTTTGATTCCATCCACACAGGTTAGCACTTGTTTTCAGATTACATTATCACCACATAGACGGAAGACGAATGGTTGAAATGATGGGTCGTTGAATGAGTCTGTCTACAGGTAAAGACCTTTCAATACTGGATCCCACACCTTAGCGGCCACCGGTACAGAAGACGAAACGACGTCATTAGTATTTTTGAGACATAAACGGTGCGGAGATGATGATGTTGCTGGTGCTGGTGGTGGTGGTGGTAGTGGTGATGATATTGGTGGTGGTGATGATGGTGGTGGTGGTGAGGGTGGTGGTGGTGATGCTGCTACACCACCACCACCGCCGCCGCCGCCGTCGACATCATCATCATCGTCGTCGTCGAGAGTAGCATTTGTATCAATCCTCGATGTTCCTCTCCGCACTGCCAGCCTGACCGTGTTTAGCACAAATTCATACATTGCTTATATCTCTTATCGGCAACCCCTACGCCATAATCCCAACGTGCAGGCAAGACGTTATTCCCGTCACCCACTGGCGCTAGCGAGTAGGACAATCTCCTAAAGTGGCCGAGAGAGTGGTTGTGGGAATTGTGTCAGGATAACCAGCTTAGCACCAGGGTTCAGGGAGCTGAGCTATATCCCGAGACATCAATGTTTCCAAAAGAGCTCGTTCCAGACTGATCTCAAGAAACTGGTTTGTTATTAGTGTCCCTCTCTTTCTTCTCCTTCACTAATTAATGAAATTTCGGAGATGGGTGTTAGAGAGTTAATTGATACATATATGTGTCGTTTGTGCTGCTGCATATTTTTTGGTGGGGACCCTTCTGAGAGATTTTTGTGGTTTTGGTTTTTGCTGCTATTATTGATGTTGCTCATGTTGATGTGTTTGTGATATTGGCAGCAAGGAGGTTTTCACCTCTCCCGCGTGAGGGTCGAATGCCTTCTGGTGGTTGGTGCTACTGCATATGTAATACCTAGGCCTCGTACTCTTCACTCAAATTCTTATTTATACTTCAAGTTCGTTTTGATAAATTATTGGGTTGTCTAGCTGACAACGCCACTAATTTCCAAGATAAAATATTTGACGTTTATCTCAGGTGACACAATTTTTTAGCGTTGCCTTGATTATTCGCTGTTTTTAAAGAGGATGGAATTAATAAATACTTTCGAAGGAGTAAGACGTGCATGTTTGCTCCATATTGACTTCCGTTTCTGGCGTGCTATATAGGATTCCACTTGTCTTTCATACATCTTCTCCATCTACTGGAGTAAATACTACTTTTGGAGTTTAAAAAAAAATTATTATATTTTACTTTCCCTGGCAGTGAGAAGCAGATTGTGTTATGCAGTCCTTGACATTCTGCCTGAATTTTTCTTTCACCGCAAACGAATGCTTCACCCACGATTTCGTAGATTTGGCAAACGGCATTGACTTGTTGATGTTGGTGGTGATGGTAGTGGCAAAAATGTTGTTTTTGGTGGTAACCAGGGCAATGATGGAGGCACAGCTGCAGGCAATCGTCTCTCTTGTTACATTCTCAGACTGTTGACGGTAGTTGTCGTATAATTGTCGATGTTGTTGTTTATTGTTGGGCACATTGTTGTTGCTGCTATTACTGAAAAACATGCTGTGTCTGTTGTTATTGCTGTCGTCATGGTGAGCTGTGATGAAACAGAGCTGTTTGTTTGCTTTGCCGTTGTTAATATATTTCCTCTGGATTTTGAACGAAGGGATTGAAACCTCTGTTTGTAAAACGAAAGTCAATTTTTCCCCAGTTCTTCTCTGTCCTCTTCCTCTCTCTCTCTCTTCCCTTACGTGTTCTTTCGTTATTCCTATATCTTACTCACGCGTAACCATTTCGTAAATTTGATAATGATTTAAAATAAGTTTTCAACAAATATATACTTTCAATTTGTGTCGGCTGTTTTATGGTTCGGAAAAATAAACTAAACACAACTCTCCTGGTAACCATCTCCAAAACAGAATGCGCAGCGAAATATAAATGACAAACCGACATCAAATTTTCTTTTTAAAATTACGGAGCTGCAAGATGCGTGAAATAGTCCAGAAGCAAAAATAATTTAAACAACAGCAATAATAATAATAATAATAATGATGATGATGATGATGATGATGATGATGATGATGATGATGATGATGATGATGATGATGATAATAATAATAATAATAATAATAATAATAATAATGATAATAATAATAACAAAAAATAAGGAACAAAAACTGTTAAGAGTATCAAGATCTCAATACGTTTACTTGCAGAAGATCGATATTATAACAGTAGCGATAGAATCTGTAGGAATGACATTGTGTATAATTAAAATTGGAACATAATACTTTAAAAAATAATTGTATTTGGAAAGCGAGAATATTAGAAAAGAATTAAAGATCTAGTATAAGAGACCAATAAAATTAACATAGAATGTGTTTAGACTCAAGATTGAGTTGTAATGTATTTTGAAACGCAATTCGCTCTGGCATTAGATTTTATAGCAGAGAGAGAGAGAAAAAAAAAGAGGTAAAAAGGAAATAAATATCTTCTTTATTTGCCTCGTCACCAGCAAAGACACACTAGCTAAAAGCAAATTCCTTACAATATCGTTTATCATTTGCTTGTTTCAGTCATTGGACTGCGGCCATGCTGGGGCACTGCACTGAAGTGTTTTAGTCGAATGCATTGATCCCAGTGCTTACTTTTTAAAGTGTCTGGTAGTCATTCTATTGTTTTCTTTTGCCGAACCGATAAGCTACGGGGACACAAACAAACCGGCACCTGTTATCAAGCAATGACAGGGGACAACAACAACCAAGGCAAACACACATATACGCGCATATACATACGCACGCACGCGCGCGCACACACACACAAACATATATATACGCACATACTTGCATACATATATATATATACATATATGTGTGTGTGTGTATATATATATGTGTGAGTATATATATGTGTGTGTATACATTATATATATATATATATATATATATATATATGTATATATATAATGCACACACACACACACACACACACACATACATGCATATACATATACACGATGGGCTTTCAGTTACTGTCTACCAAATCCATTCACAATGCCTTGGGCGACTCGAGGTTATAATGAAGACACTTGCTTAAGGTGCCATGCCGTGGGAGCGAACCCGAAGCCATGTGGTTCAGAAGCAAACTTTTTATTACACAACAACGCCTTGCGCCCAATTCAGCTTTTTCTATATTTATTTTTATTAGTCAGATAGTGAAAATGTTAGTTTGCGTGTCAGAGAGAAAAAAGCAAAAGCAAAAGGAAACAAATGCTAATGCAGAAAACGCCAATAATTTTACAATAGAAACAACATAAAACACATTCTAGGGTTGGGGGGCTTACGACGAAGTCTCTACGTGGATCTTGACCTGCTAGAAATAGCTATCACGAACGGGCACATTAAACAAACAAATGAAGGGGTTTCTATTCAATTGCAGAATATCGTAAAAATAACACCAATTTGCACCGCCCACCAATTACTCCTTACCATCTTAGGAAAATAGGACACAATGGATAATTGATATTTACACTAGAAGCATTTTTGTGTTTAGGTATTGATTAAATTTTCAAGAAATACATTATAAGCTACACAAAGTAGGTACATGCTTACGTACATACTTACGTACATACATACAAATTCGTTTATATACCAACAAATTTGCACAAAAAACTAGAATTACTCGGTTCCACGGAGAGAAAGCAAAAGGAACTGACGTGGATGATCTAAATCCAATCTATTATAAGCACAGAAAATACCTAAGACATTCCAAAAATTTTGCCTATGAGATTCTTTAGTGAACAGATGCACACACTTAGATGCATGCACCGACAGCTCAACCTACACACCAGCTTAACCACACATTTACAAACACCGTGAACCCTCTTAACTGAAAAAGTCTTGTCACTTTGTTAGAGACCGGTTTGAACTCTGCCACGAAGAACTTAAATAAAACTCAAAGAAAAACATACATACATATATTCATACTACTTGTATGGATTAGTAACGTTATATAGAGATAATCATATATGTATTCATACGTATGTACGTATGTATACGTATGTGATACTCATGTACATATTTAAGTGGAATGCATAAAACTCTCAGTCCTTGAGTCACCTATGTAACATTGAATATATGATATATATAGGATATATATATAGTTTAAATTTACAGAAAAACAAAAGAGGAAGACAGGTGTATAAACAAACAAGTGTATTTGTTTGACGTACGTTTCGAGGCTACCCTCTTCAACAGAAAGGAACACGAGGAAATAAACAGAGAAAGAATATAAAAAACAAACTTGTGTATTTAGCGATCAACCATATATATATATATATATATATATATATATATATATATATATATATATATATACTATGCAGAAGTCAACTTTAACTTTTATACTTTCGGGGTCGATAAATAAAATACCTATTAAGCACGGATCCATTCTTCCTTTTTATTTGCTTATTTCTTTGCTTTTATCTCTCTCTCTCTCGCTCTCTCGAATTATTGGTCCTTGGTGTTAGTAAACCTAACATCAGTCGCATCACATCTCCTTTTCGCGTGAAAATTACGACCTTACCTCTACCAACATTGTCTTTTAGCAGAAAGACAAAAAGAAGACATCATCTTTGAATCCTAAATTCAAACACTGGTCTTTCTCGCTGATTACCTCATTGTTTCGTAAGTCGACCGCAAAGATGTTCTGCTCATCAGTACATTAAAGGAACTTGAATGTTGGATGTACCATCGATTGATACCATTGCATGATACTAATAAAGATCAGATTGTAAGTAATTTGTCTACGGCACTCAAGAGCAACGGACATTAAATGGTTCGACAGTTACTCACTTTCTGAAAGTAGAGTAACTTATCGATAGCATAACTTATCAATGAATGACAAGTAGTCCTGCTGAATTTTCACACTTTAAGATATTGCTGAGGTAACTATTTGATTCAAGACTAAGAGATATCAATAACGGTTCGATAAGAACTTCAGCACAATTGGCAGAATAAGGCACCAAAGGCTCACGAAAAAACAACAAAAAACAAAAATATGGACAGTGGCGAACTCTTCGGAATTTGTCACCTCCTGCTACTGTAACTATTTCTGTTGCTACTGTTCCCTCCTTCTTCCACCTCCTCATTCCCCTCCTGCTCTTTTTCTTCTTCTTCTTCTTCTTCTTCTTCTTCTTCTTCTTCTTCTTCTTCTTCTTCTTCTTCTTCTTCTTCTTCTTCTTCTTCTTCTTCTTCTTCTTCTTCTTCTGTTGCTGCTGCTGTTTATAGTGATGATGATGATGATGATGAAGATAACGGTTTTGCGGCAACCCTTCTTTTATTTTCATTTCAGCTGGTAAAAGTATTCGATGTCATTCGTCATGTTAAAAACGCACACACACACACACACACACACACACACACACACACACACACACACACACACACACGCACACACGCAGAGCGAGTGAGAGGTGTCAAAGTCTCAGCCAACCGAATAATTGTAACATAAATAAGCTTAACACCGAGAAAAGTTATAGATTAACAGAGCAATAGAAATTACTTTTTAAATGAAAGACTATGATTTGAAGCACCAAGGGAAATAACGTTTGTGCTTAGATTTCTCAATTACCAACTTTCTCGATAAATAGCTGTCAAGTGTTTGCAAAAATGCAACAGAATATTATATACATTTGATATTGCATTTAACAGTATCATTTATCGTCTGCTATGGATTTTTTTCCCTCGAACTCTAGGACTTATAAATCCGATTGTGGAGGCGCAATGGCCCAGTGGTTAGGATAGTGGACTCGCGGTCATAGGATTGCGGTTTCGATTCCCAGACCGGGCATTGTGAGTATTTATTGAGCGAAAACACCTAAAACTCCACGAGGCTCCGGCAGGGGATGGTGGCGAACCCTGCTGTACTCTTTCACCACAACTTTCTCCTACTTCCTGTTTCTGTTGTGCCTGTAATTCAAAGGGTCAGCCTTGTCACACTGTGTCACGCTGAATATCCCCGAGAACTACGTTAAGGGTACAAGTGTCTGAGGAGTGTTCAGCCACTTGCACGTTAATCTCACGAGCAAGCTGTTCCGCTGATCGGATCAACTGGAACCCTCGACGTCGTAAGCGACGGAGTGCCAACAACATAAATCCAATTACCTGTATTTCCATGGCGTATGAAAGACCGAGATCACACCATTCCCTCAGAATAGAACACCGGTCCGTTACAGGGTTCAATGTAAGTAATTTTGAAGGGAGGGGCTAAGTTGATTACATCTACTCTAATATTTGGATGGTACTTTATTTTGTTGATCTCGAACGGATTTGAACTCAGAACGTAAAGAGCCGGATGAAGAGCCGCTAAGAATTTTTGTCCAGCGTGCTAACGATTCTGCCAGCTCGTTGCCTTCTAAAGCATTATACATTTGAAAATAAATAATAAATTTTGTACAATAATTGCAATTTCAGTAGATTTGCTCTCCAACTCCAGATTTCAGTTGTCGCAACTAAGCGGACAGGTCTGTGGTCAATACGATGCATTTAATATATTGGCAAGGTTTTGTATAAAATTTGTTGTTTCTATTATTTTGTATTTTGTATTTTGTAACAGAAGTAATTAATGGTTATTGCCACGCATTGATAATATGGTGAATATTGTTTTCGATAATTCCCTATTGAATTTCTAACCTTTATTATTAATGCTAGAACCGCGGTTATATTTTCTCTGATATCAACAATGGCGTTAGTTACAATGTGCAACGTTATATTTATCAAGTTACTGCTGACAATAAAAAAAGATATAACAGTTGCATGTTATCTCTTTTTTATGAATGGAAAGGAATATTTTCTGCTGAATGTAACATATTTAGTTTAGAAAAAATATAAAATTTTCTCGGTGTTAAGAGAAAAGGGGGGAATATATAAGCATAAAAATAGCTATTATTAGTTTTTATTATATTGAGATAGCCTTATAAGGGAGCGAGTGGCAGAATGATACTTAGCGCGCTGGACAAAATACTTAGCGGCATTACGCCTGTCTTTGTGCTCTGAGTTCAAATTTCACCGAGGTCGACTTTGCCTTTCAACTTTTCGGAGTTGATAAAATAAATACCAGTTGAGTACTGGGGTCAATGCGATCGACATACCTTCTCCCCCGAAATTGATGGCCTTGTGCCTCATCTGAAATCATTATATTAAGAAAGCCTTATAAGACTGCGTGTGGGAGAATAATAGTTACTACGCTGGACAAAATGCATTGCGGCATTTCGTCCGTTTTTACGTTTTGAGTTCAAATTCCACCGCGGTTGACTTTGCCTTTCACCCTTTTGAGATCAATAAAATAAGTACCATTCGAGCACTGTGGTCGATGTAATCGACTAGCTCCTTCCCCTCAAATTTCGGGCCTTGTGCCTATAGTTAAAAGCGGCAGGCTGGCAGAATTTTTAGCACACTGGGCAAAATGTTTAGTGGCATTTCGTCCGTCTTTATGTTCTGAATTCAAAACCTGCTGAGGTCGACTTTACATTTCATCCTTTCGGGGTTGATAAAATAGGTACCACTTGAATACTGGAGTCAATGCAATCGATTTACTCCCTCCTCCAAAACTGCTGGCCTTGTGTCAAAATTTGAAACAATTATATTAAGATAGCCTTATAAGGCAGCAAATGGCAGAATCGTTAGCGCACTGGACAATATGCTTGGCGGCATTTCATTCATCTTTACGCTCTGAGTTCAAATTCCACTGAGATCGACTTTGTCGTTCATCTTTTTGGGACTAACAAAATAAGTACCAGTTGAACACTGGGGTCGATGACATCAACTAACCTGACCCCACCAAATTGCTGCCCTTGTACCAACATTTGAAACGATTGTATTAAGATAGCTTAAGGCGGGGGACTGACAGAATCGTCAGTTTGCTGGACAACAATTCTTACCAGTATCTCTTTCATTACGTTACGTTCTGAGTTCAAATGGCGCCAAGGACGTCTTTGCCTTTCATCCTCTCGTGATCGATAAAATAATTAAGTTCTGGGTTGATGTAATCGACTAAAATTGCTCTTTCCTAAAATTGCTGGCCTTGCGCTAAAATTAGGAACCTGAAGGTGATCAACTGGTAGAATCTTTAGCACGCTGGACAAAACGCTTGGCAACATTTCATCCAGTTTTTATTATGATTCAAATTGCCGAAGTCGACAGCTGAGTACTGCAATCGATGTAATCGACTAGTCCCTTCTTCCCAAATTTCAGGACGTGTGCCTTTAGAAGAAAACAGTATATTAAGATAGCTTTTAAAGCGATAAGCTAGCAGAATTGTAAGCACGTCGGACAAAATGTTTTGTGGAATTTCTTCCGGCTCTTTACGTTCTGAGTTCAATATCCACTGAGGTTGGCTTTGCCTTCTATCCTTTCCGAGTAGATAAAATAAAATACCAGTGAAGTACTAGAGTCGATATTATCGATCCACCCATCACGCCTCAAAATTAGAATTATATTAAGATAGCTTTACTGTTAAGAGGAAAGGCCAATTGTCAATAACTTTTTTATTGCGGTTTAGTGATGGTAGGAAGGGTCCAGTTGCCTGTAGTGTAGAGGGAGAACATTAGGGATGACGTTTTTCTTAAAAAGGAACTTGGTCCGAATGTGTGCAACAAAAGGGACTTTGGTCAAGGCAATACTATAACTGATGATGGGGTTAAATCTGGTGATGGATTACACTTATCCGGCTAAAAATATATTTTACAGTAAAGAATAATATATCACTCCTCTTAGTTGCAATACTTAATAATTTTATTTGATTATTTTTTTGTTATAATAATTCAATTGTTAGCATAACAGTTCTTTCTTCGTTAAGGTGGGAAGCAGATAGAATCGTTACCGCGCCGGATAAAATACTTAGCAGCATTTCTTCCGATTTTACGTTCTGAGTTCAAATGACGCCGGGACCAGTTTTACCTTTCATCCTTTAGGGGTCGATAAAATAAGTACCAGTTGATCACTGGGGTCGATGTAATCGACTTACTCCCTCCCCCAGAATTGCTGGCCTTGTGTCAAAATTTGATACCAATATTTCTGCGCCTTCCAAATCTTTAGCATTTTACCGTTAATTATATTACTGATTTTGCCATTAAATTTACCATTAACTACACCATTAAGTATACCATTAATTATATTATTGATTATACCATTAATTATAATATCAATTATACAATTAATTACACCATTAAACATACCATTAATTATACCGTAATTTTTCATTAATTACACCTGTATTTTTGTTTCTGAAGATACCGTGTACGTTTAACTAATAAATTTAAATTGATTAAAATACTGTAATAGTGACATGAAGATGAAAGCCCTGAACATTATTTCTACATTCTCTCCCCCTCTCTTTCTGAGTAGATTTTGCTTCCCATTCTGTTGTACATATGCCAACAATGACATGGAAACCTATTGCACATATATCTGTTTCCCTTGCTTCCAACTGCTTATCATGTATTATAGTGAATGTCAGTTTGAAATTGCTCTCTATTCACTGATTAATGCCATGTTTTATCAGGTTTTATTATTCTGGAATGCTTTATCACTTCATTTATTCTCCCTGTTTATTTAATTCTTTGATTCATCCTGTAGATCAGGTTTTCCATCAATGTCAATTCTAAACTACATACGTTGAATAGCAGCAATTCAACGGTGGAATCTATGCTCGATACAAAAAAATGTTGTAAAATAAATCGAATGCCACCATTTTATAGTTCACTTTACCTTCACAACTTGTTGGATATTCTTTATTATTTTCATTGAGTTACCTTTTAGCATAATAATAGAATTTCAACTTCTTTTTTTTTTTTAATGCTAGTAATGTATTAGGAAGTGAGTTTTTACGAATTCATTGTCGACAAAATATTCGTACGGTCTTGATATTTCTCTGCCTGGATAAACAGCGGAATGACTTCCATCGTAAATTTGCTCGAAAAAGCCTGATCTAGAGGTAAAATAAAAACAACAATAACAACAGCTGCATCATGATCATCATCATCATCATCAACAGTAGCTGTAACAATAACAGCATCAACAATAACTCTTGAAAGATGATTAAGAGAAGACATAAAAATGCTTTCATGTATCGTACAGCTGGAAAATTGTTTTACTTTCCAAATTGTAGCGAGAAGCCTAGTCTATTGCCAAGAAGATCTCGATTAAATGAATATAACCTCTGCCTCGGCTGCTTGCTTTAAACTTCATGTAACGCTCACACAAAATCTCTTCTCAACAAAATTTTGATCTAAGCAACTATTGTCTTATCCTCATTTAAACATCTCAGATATGATGAAAACATTCGCAAATAACCATATACTTAATTGTCGTCAGCCTGTTTCCTTTCTAAATGTCCACTAATACAGGTTTCGTAATGCTAAATCAACTGGAAATTTGCTTTGCTACGTCATTCTCCAGTGGTTGTAATCACCTTTCATAGAACTCCAGTGTAAGCAATGTTGTTACTGTTAACATCAGCTAATCCTTCTACCGCATCTGGTATTAGAACTTTCTGGATAAATCACACATCTATGTCTTTCGTAGAGTGCGTTATCACGGCTTTCCAACCCTTGGGCCTTCGACTACTGATGGAATCGTAAGAGCACCGTGGCGACAAATCGTACACTAATTTTATCCATCAGTCGCGGTTGTTGGCCAGAACTTGGATCTCCATTAATGATTTGCGAGTCCAAAGGACTCTTATTTTATCGATACTAGAATGATTTAAGAATTGGTTATCTTTCCTAAACTGTTCCATCTATAAATACAAGTTCAAATATGCTTGTGGCACATTCAAGCCCGTATCGATTTTATACTACCAGATAACCATTCCGAAGTGCTTACACCTCACAGTCTGGATAGGTGACACTGCGAGCTGATTTTAGGTGTACTTACACCATTTATCTATAGTGAGAAATGTTCTCCATGACAAAACGCAGTGAATAGCCTTCTTACGAGTTCGAATATGTCCTAAGTATATTTGAACTGGAAATAATCTTGTAGTTATATACATCACTGCTTAGCGCTTCTTCCCCGTAATTTGCTCCACCTGCATTACTTCATGTATTCTTATAGAGACCATACTACATTTCTTTTCTCCTTAACTTCCAATACTACTACATTTCTTAAATGACTGACGCCATACATAGACTACCTCCAAGAACTGATACTTGAACCAAATTTGGAAATGGCGACATTAGAACTTACTCCCCTTCAGACTCAGTCAACTGGCAGCACACTACAATCACTCATTCAGAAACAGACTAATTTTTCTTTCTGTCTCTTATGCAGCTACTACTACGCTTCTCCACTGCATAGTTCTATACATTAAAGCGGTCCCCAACTTTTTTGCACCACGGACCGGTTTCATGCAGGATAATTTTTCCCACGGACTGGGGAATCATCCGCATCACAAAACATAATGAAGTGCGCAGTATATAATTTAATTATCACAAGGTAACCTCTCGTAGTCCGAGAAAGACAGTTCTTTTGCTGAACAAACCGGCATAAAAGAATTTTTTACAGCGATCAAATGTATGCGCTGTACATTAGCTCACTCTCTCCATCAAATCGACGTTGTCTGAACAGGTGCACAGTGTAGTATTCGTCAGGTGTCGAAGTAATCGCAGAGCAACGTGAGATGAAGTGTTATGCTCAAGAACACACCGCACCACCCGGTTCAGGAACAGAAACTGCGATCTCACGATCGGGAGTGCAACACCCTAACCCCTAAGACCATGCACCTTCACTCATTCATAAATGCTCTAA
The DNA here is from genome assembly GCF_046866305.1 of Octopus bimaculoides. Lineage (NCBI taxonomy): Eukaryota > Metazoa > Mollusca > Cephalopoda > Octopoda > Octopodidae > Octopus > Octopus bimaculoides. The sequence continues at coordinate 104,861,055 of NC_142931.1, read as the reverse complement.
CTACATACCATCACATCAATAAAATACACAGCACTTCGTTTCTCTGTTCAATCTTACCTTCCAAAGCCAGAGTTAAAGTTTTTGCCAGGAACAATAATTCTCCATAGAACAGAATCTCTCTGAAATTTCTGTCTACAGGAATTTCCCACAGAAACTAAACTGAAGAAGGTCAAGCTGAACTTTAACCACAAAGGTCATTGACGCTTCGCATTCTTCTTTGACCGATTATAATTAAAAATGGTAAAAGAAAATAAAAAGAAAAAGAAAAAGAAAAAGAAGATATTTCAATGGTTGATTTATACAATAAATTATGTGAAACCGATTTATACCTCAACGTCTAACTTATTCCATTTTATAACACTGGATTGACTAAGATGCTACAAGTTCAGGCTAGTCTTGATTGAATTACTACAACGTTTGTTCCGCTTGGGCAAACAACAGTTTCAGTTACTCCATGCACTTATAATGTGCACAAATAATCATCCCCCCCTCGTTTATTTTTTCTCATTTCCTTTCTTTCTTTCTTTCTTTCTTTCTTTCTTTCTTTCTTTTAACTGTTTTCTCGCTTGGCTGCGTGCTTGCGAGTTGTTAACGCATATCTCATACACACACTTAAGATCCATACATACACGCGGACACACACACACACACACACACACACACACACACACACACACACACGCACACACGCATACACACACACACATGCACAAACATACATGCATGCATAAACATGTACAAATACATACATAAATAAATATTTGTGCGTATATGTATAAATACATACATAAAAACATAATTGTGCGTGTGTATGTGTGCGTTTGAGCATGTGTGAATGTGTCTAGGTTAAGTATTTGTACATTTGTCTTATTAAGTAATCGACAAACATTATTACAAGTACATTTAGACGAACACAATATGGCATAGAGTTAGATAAAGTAATGTTCTGTGATCTACGTAATGGAAATTGAAAATTTTTAACATATTTAAATACTAGAATATGTAACAGATATATATATATATATATATATACATGGATACGTACAAATGCACATAAACATACATACTTACGCATACACATATACATATACATACTTACATACATACATACATACATACATATATATATATGTGTGTGTATCTATCTATCTATCTATCTATCTATCTATCTATCTATCTATCTATCCATCTATCTATCTATCTATCTATGTTACTCAGCAGAAGTTTCAAAGTCATTCAGGGCCTGAAAGTTTTGTGCATAGGCAATAAACAAGTGTATAATAGCATTTGGTAGCCGATACCCGCAGTGAAGCTTTCGAAAGCACACTATAAGTTTTGTTTTGCCCAAATTATATTGAAATATAAATGGGTGTACAGTGGAATGCCTAAAGAAAGGAGTGACAATGATTGAATGGTTAGTAAGGCTTATGAATGTTTTTTATATGGCTGGAAGAGTACCAAAGGACTGGTGCAGTGCCTGTATAGCCACTGCACAAGGGAAAAAGGGGATAAATGTGAGTGTGGAAATTTTAGGGGTATAAGTTTGTTGTGTGTGGTTGGTAAACTGTACGGGAGAATTCTGATTGTAAGGGGGGGGGGGAATCAGACAGAGAGTATACTTGGGGTGTGTACTAGGGGAGAGTTACTAGGGGAGGTGTGAAGTTTTAGGTGTGGAAGGGGGTGTGCAGATCAAATGTATATGGTAATGCAGACGTGTGAGAAGTTTTTGGCAAAAGGGAGGGAGATGTATTGGGCCTTTAAGCATCTAGAGAAGGCATATTACCGTCGGATAGGGATGCAGTGTGGTAGGTATTGTGGTTGTATGGAGTAGATGGTAGATTGCTGAGGGTTTTTATAGAGAAAGTAGGGCGTGCGTTAGGGTGGGTGGTGAAGTAAGTGAGTGGTCTGATGTGAAGGTGGGGTTAAGACAGGGTTGTGTGATGTCTCTGTGGCTGTTTAATTTATATATGGATGGTGTGGTGAGAGAGGTAAATGCTAGAACCTTTGGTAGGGGAGCCCAAATGGTGGGAGAAAATGGAGAGAAATGGCAGGTGAGTCAGTTGTTTGCTGATGAGACAGAACTGGTGGCGGATTCAGAAGAGCAACTGAGGAGACTGGTGGTAGTTTGGAAGAGTGTGTGGGAGGAGGAAACTGAAAGTGAATGTAGCTAAGAGTAAGGTGATGAGATGTTCGAGAGATGGAATGGCTGGTAGGATGGATGTGAGTATAAATGGTGAGATGTTAGGGGAGGTGAGTGTTTTTAAGTGTCTGGGATCACATGTGACGGTGAATGGGAGATGGTGGCTGAGGAAGTGGGATACAGAGTGAGGGAGGGGAGTAAGATACTTGGAGTTGTGAAAGGTGTGTTGAGAGATAAAAGGTTGAGTATGAAAGCGAAAAGAAGTGTGTATGAGGGTGTGACTGTGCCGATAATGTTATATGGTGCAGAAATGTGGGGGCTGAGAGAGGCTTAAAGGAGGCGACTAGAAGTGTTTGAAATGAGATGTCTGAATGCTATGGTTGGTGTGACACACATAGACAGGATGAGGAATGAGGAGGTGCGAAGGCGAGCAGGAATGAAAGAAAATCTTACAACCAAAATGGACAGACAAATGTTGAGGTGATCTGGCCACATAGAGAGGATGGATGAAGAGCGGATGGTAAGGCTGGTAATGAAGGCAGAAGTGGTAGGCAGCAGAACCAGCAGCAGGTATCGGTTTGTGTGGATGGATGGAGTGAAGAAAGCTTTGGTGGTTAGCGGTGTTGGAGTGAGAGAGGCAAGAGAGTTTATGAATGATAGGAAAGCTTGGAGAGAGTTTGTCGACGGATGAGTGAATTTGAAGTTGCTCAAAGGGGTACGGAACCAGCATGATGCGGCGGGGTAAACCAGCATGTGTTTTCGGGCCCGGCTGTTGATACTGGGTGTTGCATTCTATGCCATGACGCTAGCATAGACCGGGGATCACCTCTTTGAGCTGGCAAATGAATGGAATGCCTGGTGTGTATCTTGTGGCTACCCCCTCTTAAGAAAATGGGGAATAAGCCTGGGTATATAGAAATATTGAAATACGCACACACGCGTGGGCGCGCGCGTGCACACACACACACACACACACACACACACTCTCTCACACATATTCATACATAATTGCAAATATTCATACATATGAGTGGTTGTGTGGTAAGTTGCTTGCTTACCAACCAGATGGTTCCGGGTTCAGTCCCATTGTGTGGCACCTTGGATAAGTGTCTTCTACTATAGCCTTGGGCCGACCAAAGCCTTGTGAGTGAATTTGGTAGACGGAAACTAAAAGCAGCCCGTCGTATATATGTATATATTTGTATGTGTATATATGTTTGCGTGTCTGTGTTTGTCCCCTCCAACATCGCTTGACAACTGATGCTGGTGCGTTTACATCCCCGTAACCTAGCAGTTCAGCAAAAGAGACCGATAGAGTAAGCACTAGGCTTACAAAGAATAAGTTCGATTTGCTCGACTAAAGGCGGTGCTCCAGCATGGCCGCAGTAAAAAATGACTGAAATAAAAGAATAAAAGAATACATACAATCAAACGTATATACATACATAGATACACGCACACACACATATATGCATTCATACACAAACACATACATATATACAAAGGTACGTTAAACGTACTCAACTGGTTGTCAGCTCTCCCTGTCCTTTTAATTCCCCAAAATAGTCAAACCACTCAAACTAAAAAGCTATCAACGAACATTCAGGCAGAGCAACATAAATAAGATGTACACCGAACGTCTGAATTTGTGTTTGCAGGATCATGATACCACCAATAACATTATAGCATCTACGGGAATGTGGGAAGCAGAGAGCAGCTTCTAAGTAATGGTTTCAAATTTTGGCTCAAAGCCAGCAATTTCGGGAGAGTGTGTAAGTCGATCCCAGTGATCAACTAGTCCTTAGCTTATCGACTTCGAAAAGATGAAAGGCAAAGTAGAGCTCGGTGGATTTGGGACTCAGAACTTAAAGACTATCGATTGTGTCAGCTCACCGCCTAACAGCTTCGAATTAATGAACAAAAATAGTAAAGAACCACAAGAACTTAACTGTAGTATTGTCGAACTACCAGAGAGTCTTTGATGGTATCTCATATTGTGGGTGGTATATTTTCAAACCATCACAATTATCCAAAAGTTCCAAAACCAATGGTAGCTGCTAATCAGCACCTAATCAAGTCTTGGCACATCACTTTAGTTCTCACAAGTGAGAACAAACCATTCAAATATGACATCATAGATTGTCAAAAAGATATGATCCTGTGAGATGATATCTTGTCAGTACTGCTTTTTATCCCCTTGTTAAAGCTCTGGTTCTATGCCCATTGGTTCTTTAGCACTAACTTCCTGTTTCAAATGTAATCTAAATTGAAATCTATTAAAATCTCATGCTAATGTTCCAAACATCAGTTTATTAACAACGAAGCAATTTTACTAAATTCTTCATTATTTTCAAAATTAATTAAAACAAGGGGTTAAACCGTTTGTCATTCCTGCTCATCAGTTAGTGTGCTTATAAAGATGAATATCCTGAATCCAGAAACATTTCTCACCTATGCTTTATAAACAGCTTGAAGTTGTATAGATCAAATATTGACTTTAAAAAAATGGAGATCATCACCCGATATTTCACAGACAATGGAATTTAATTTGTTTGGTTCATATATGCATTTTTTTAATAGTTAGATGAGGAAAACTTGTTCCCTGAAAAACAGATTACACAAACGGCCTGACGATGCGTTACATAAAACAATGTGATGGCTCTCTTCTGAATAATATTATTCAGAAGAGAGCGTCGAGAAATGAATACATAAAGAGAGTAAATATAATATGATCAAGAGATCTGTTCAGCCTACAAGGAGCATACCGGTCACAACATATTTTCAGTATCTATCTGAACATTTCGTCCTCGGAATCGAGCAGTACATGAACTTAGCGAAATAGCGGTAACAACTAAGAAACTGCTGCCAATTTCTGGAAAGTTGAATATCGAAGGTGTTGTAGATGGATTCTACTTCTCAAGCAAGGAATTCTGCTGTGGTATTAGATCTCTATTAATATCATATTAAACGCAGATTTTAATATTGTGAGATAGATAGATAGATAGATAGAGAGAGAGAGAGAGAGAGAGAGAGAGAAAGAGAGAGGGAGTTGCTCTGTTTTCTTGGTCTACTGTAGATTTAGATAACATCTAAAGCAGAGAATAAAAGATAGCAACTATCAACCCCACCTCTCTCTCTCTCTCTCCCTCTCTCTCTCTCCCTCTCTCTTCTCTCCCTCTCTCTCTCTCCCTCTCTCTCTCCTCTCTCTCTCTCTCCCTCTCTCTCTCCTCCCACTCTCCCTCTCTCTCTCTCCCTCTCTCTCTCTCCCTCTCTCTCTCTTCCCTCTCTCTCTCTCCCTCTCTCTCTCTCCCTCTCTCTCTCTCCCTCTCTCTCCCTCTCTCTCTCTCCCTCTCTCTCTCTCCCTCTCTCTCTCTCCCTCTCTCTCTCCTCCCTCTCTCTCTCCCTCTCTCTCTCTCCCTCTCTCTCTCTCCCTCTCTCTCTCTCCCTCTCTCTCTCTCCTCTCTCTCTCTCTCTCTCCCTCTCTCTCTCTCCCTCTCTCTCTCCCTCTCTCTCTCTCCCTCTCTCTCTCCCTCTCTCCCTCCCTCTCTCTCTCTCCCTCTCTCTCTCCCTCTCTCTCTCCCTCTCTCTCTCCCTCTCTCTCCCTCTCTCTCCCTCTCTCTCTCTCTCCCTCTCTCTCTTTCTCTCTCCCCCTCTCCCCCCCTCTCTCTCTGTCGCTTAAGTTTTTGTGTACGAAAATAAGACCTATCGTTGGGATAATTAATAAAGCTAAAAGAAACGTAAAATAAAGGATGGAACAGATTTCCTCCCACCGAATCTTGGAAACTCCTCCTTATTGGAACAAGAAAATATTTAAAAAATTGATTGTTCGCTTAGAAGGTATGTACATGAACACTTGAAACGAAAAACATGGCTCCTAAAACGAATAAGATTATGACATCCGAGATTGAGTATTGTCTTAATCCAACCAAAGAACAAGAAATAACCGTCAATTAACTTCTACAGAAAAAAAGCAAGGCTAAACACCGGCGGATATTAAGTATAGGTTATACAAAACCCAAACCAAAGACATTAGTTACTTTATTGCCAATTGTAAAAGAAAGTCCTCTAGAAACTACCTTTCTATGAAGTATGATGTAGTAGCCAGAGCAACCGTCTCCAATACAGGAATAAAAAGTAAAAGCTAAACACACTAAAATCATTGGATTAAAAGAAAATCGTTGGAGTCTAAGAATAAACACTACGACCAAATTAAAACACAACCCACCTGATATTGTTATTTGGGGCCACAAAATAAGCGTGATCTGTTGTTGGATGAGCTGCTCTTTTGATGCCAACGTATTGAAGAAATAACAGTGAAAGAAGACATCTATGAAGCAGTGATGATGAGTTCTAAAATATCTATCAACAAAATTCCACGCTGTTTTACATCCATTATTAATGGACCGATAAGGTATGTACCAACTCGCTTGGATCAAAGTATGGCATCTTCTCAGTGGAAGGACATTGTTCTATTATTCATACATAACAGATAATCACGATATTAATCTGTAAGACCCTCATTAGGTTTAAAACTCGAATGGTTGAGTAAAGAGCGACAAAAAAGAATAGGAACCCATTTTTGTTTTTGAATTATCTTTTCTTTAGTTCCTTGTAACATGACCAAGGAAATGTAGAGTGAAAAGGAAGACTAAAACTACAATGAGGGAAAGGAAACATGCACACACAATCATACATACATACATATATACAAGTATATACATATGTACATATATATAAATTCATAGAGTTCAGATAAAATTGCGTCTAATGACGTAATGTAATAGGTATTTACAATATATGCTCAAGTTAACTTACTACCTAAAACTCCGATTTGAACTGTGACTAAAACAAAATGGTGTTGGAGCTGCTTAGCAATGTATTACTATAGGCGGTACGGCAGAATGAAACTATGCACAGGCAAACAACTGGCATCGGTTTAGACCGTGGCATTTATATATTCAAAAACAAAGAATTTATATTTTTAAACACAGTAGAATAGATCACAAGAAATAATAAAATAAAGCAGTAAGGATATAAGAAAATGTGCACACCTTTCTAGTTATATAAATGCCATGATCTAAACCAACGTCAGTTGTTTGTCAGTTCATACTTTCATTTTACTGAATATATTTGTAAATACATATATGCATACAAATGTACATAATACACATATACATTCATACACCCACATATACATAAAACATACA